>NC_054479.1:75469190-75663659 GCF_017639515.1 Carcharodon carcharias
AGAGGGGGAAGAGGCGAGAAGAGGGGGAAGAGGCGAGAAGAGGGGGAGGGGGAGGGGGGAAGAGGAGGATGGGGAGGGGGGAAGGGGAGGATGGGGAGGGGGGAAGGGGAGGATGGGGGGAGGAGGAAGAGGGGGGATGGGAGGATGGGGAGGGGGGAAGGGGAGGATGGGGAGGGGGGAAGGGGAGGATGGGGAGGGGGGAAGGGGAGGATGGGGAGGGGGGGAAGGGGAGGATGGGGAGGGGAGGGAAGGGGAGGATGGGGAGGGGGGAGGGGGGGGGGGAAGGAAGGGGAGGGGGGGGAAGGAAGGGGAGGGGGGGGGAAGGAAGGGGAGGGGGGGGGAAGGAAGGGGAGGGGGGGGAAGGAAGGGGAGGGGGGGAAGGAAGGGGAGGGGGGGGGAAGGATGGAAGGGGAGGGGGGGGAAGGATGGAAGGGGAGGGGGGGGAAGGATGGAAGGGGAGGGGGGGGGAAGGATGGAAGGGGAGGGGGGGGGAAGGATGGAAGGGGAGGGGGGGGGGGAAGGATGGAAGGGGAGGGGGGGGGAAGGATGGAAGGGGAGGGGGGGGGAAGGATGGAAGGGGAGGGGGGGGGAAGGATGGAAGGGGAGGGGGGGGAAGGAAGGGGAGGGGGGGGGAAGGATGGAAGGGGAGGGGGGGGGAAGGATGGAAGGGGAGGGGGGGGGAAGGAAGGGGAGGGGAGGGGGAAGGAAGGAAGGGGAGGGGAGGGGGAAGGAAGGGGAGGGGAGGGGGAAGGAAGGGGAGGGGAGGGGGAAGGAAGGGGAGGGGAGGGGGAAGGAAGGGGAGGGGAGGGGGAAGGAAGGGGAGGGGAGGGGGAAGGAAGGGGAGGGGAGGGGGAAGGAAGGGGAGGGGGGGGGAATGAAGGGGAGGGGGGGGGAAGGAAGGGGAGGGGGGGGGAAGGAAGGGGAGGGGGGGGGAAGGAAGGGGAGGGGGGGGGAAGGAAGGGGAGGGGGGGGGAAGGAAGGGGAGGGGGGGGGAAGGAAGGGGAGGGGGGGGGAAGGAAGGGGAGGGGGGGGAAGGAAGGGGAGGGGGGGGAAGGAAGGGGAGGGGGGGGAAGGAAGGGGAGGGGGGGGAAGGAAGGGGAGGGGGGGGAAGGAAGGGGAGGGGGGGGAAGGAAGGGGAGGGGGGGGAAGGAAGGGGAGGGGGGGGGAAGGAAGGGGAGGGGGGGGGAAGGAAGGGGAGGGGGGGGGAAGGAAGGGGAGGGGGGGGAAGGAAGGGGGGGGGGGGAAGGAAGGGGAGGGGGGGGAAGGAAGGGGAGGGGGGGGGAGGAAGGGGAGGGGGGGGGAAGGAAGGGGAGGGGGGGAAGGAAGGGGAGAGGGGGGGGGAAGGAAGGGGAGAGGGGGGGGGAAGGAAGGGGAGAGGGGGGGGGGAAGGAAGGGGAGGGGGGAGGGGAAGGAAGGGGAGGGGGGGAGGGGAAGGAAGGGGAGGGGGGGAGGGGAAGGAAGGGGAGGGGGGGAGGGGAAGGAAGGGGAGGGGGGGAGGGGAAGGAAGGGGAGGGGGGGAGGGGAAGGAAGGGGAGGGGGGGAGGGGAAGGAAGGGGAGGTGGGGAGGGGGGGAGGGGAGGGAGGGGGGGAGGGGAGGGAGGGGGGGAGGGGAGGGAGGGGGGGAGGGGAGGGAGGGGGGAGGGGAGGGAGGGGGGGAGGGGGGGAGGGAGGGGAGGGGGGGGGGGGGGGGAGGGGGGGAGGGGGGGGGGGGAGGGGGGGAGGGAGGGGGGGGAGGGGGAAGGAAGGGGAGGGAGGGGGAGGGAGGGGGGAGGAGGGGAGAGGGGAGGGGGGGAGGTGGAGGGGGGAGGTGGAGGGGGGAGGGGGGGAGGTGGAGGGGGGAGGTGGGGTGGGGAGGGGGGGAGGTGGGGTGGGGAGGGGGGGAGGTGGGGTGGGGAGGGGGGGAGGTGGGGTGGGGAGGGGGGGAGGTGGGGTGGGGAGGGGAGGGGGGAGGTGGGGTGGGGAGGGGAGGGGAGGAGGTGGGGTGGGGAGGGGAGGGGAGGAGGTGGGGTGGGGAGGAGGTGGGGTGGGGAGGGTCCAAGTACAGAAATTTAAAATGTCTGACGACCTGGAATAAAGAACAATTTAAAGGGCTAATGGAGCATTGCATTCCCACCCATTCCGATAATGGCCAAAGTGGTGAAAATTATAAAGCTAGAGCTAAACCCTCTGATGTGTTGTTCAGTTCTGGACACCACACCGCAGAGATGTTAATTGGGCTTGGAGTGGGTTATGCACAGAATCATTAGAATGATACCGGTGCTAAACTATTAGAGCAGGTGGCATATACCAGGCTTGTATTCCCTTGTGTGGACGTTTTGCTCCCAGGTATGAGTGGCAGTGGAGTGTTCAGTTTTTTGGTTGGTGCTTTTACCAGCAAGGAGACCTAGTGTTTGATCGGTCTCAGAATGTGAGGCCTGATTTCTATGGCATATCAGATATCAGAACACCTCCCAACTCACATCAGCAAATAAAAAGGAACTTCTATTTCTACAGCAGTTTTCATCACCTCAGGAAGTACTTTTTAGGTGTCGTTATTTATACTGTTGGGCAAAGAACAGCCAACTCAAACACAGCAAATTCCTACAAACTATAGCTAATTGTTGATTATAATCAGATGCTACCAAAATTATCCACTTTTGCTTGATACATAATTATGGGCCAGGTCACCAGAGAGGACTCCTCTCCTTATGAAAGTGTGTTGTGGGTTCTTTTACGTCCACCTTGAGGGTTTAACGTCTCATGTGAAAGACAACCCCTCCAAAGTGCAGCACTCCCTTACCCTCGCTTATGTCCTCAAGTCCCTTGACTGGGATTTGAAGCCATAGCCCCCTCAGTCTTAAAAGAAACTTATCACCACTGAGCTGAAGCTGACATTCAGCAGTCAGTAAGCGGACCCTAACGTCAGTATTCAGTGGGGTGAGTTATTAATTTTCTCAACATTTAGTTAGCAAGAGCTGATAAACAGAGTAAAAGTCACTGACCTACCTGGTGCAAGCAGGGCCAGCTGTCGACATCCAGAGGTTTCACCGAAAACAGGAACAAAACATTAAGAGTTAGCAAAACTTCTGGAAACAAGAAACAAAGCTCTGGCCACATCCCCTGCTCCCCACCCAAACCGCCCGTTTCCCCCTCCCTCCCTCCCTTACCAGAAGAGGTGGCCGCACAGACTGATGACCGCGTCCTTCGCCGTGTCCAGGCAGATATTACACTCAAACGTGCTGTCCTGCCCCCTGCTGTCCCCGGGGCTGGGGCCGGGCCCCGGACCTCTGCTGTCCGCGGGGCCGGGCCCCGGACCTCTGCTGTCCGCGGGGCCGGGCCCCGGACCTCTGCTGTCCGCGGGGCCGGGCCCCGGACCTCTGCTGTCCGCGGGGCCGGGCCCCGGACCTCTGCTGTCCGCGGGGCCGGGCCCCGGACCTCTGCTGTCCGCGGGGCCGGGCCCCGGACCTCTGCTGTCCGCGGGGCCGGGCCCCGGACCTCTGCTGTCCGCGGGGCCGGGCCCCGGACCTCTGCTGTCCGCGGGGCCGGGCCCCGGACCTCTGCTGTCCGCGGGGCCGGGCCCCGGACCTCTGCTGTCCGCGGGGCCGGGCCCCGGACCTCTGCTGTCCGCGGGGCCGGGCCCCGGACCTCTGCTGTCCGCGGGGCCGGGCCCCGGACCCTCTGCTGTCCGCGGGGCCGGGCCCCGGACCTCTGCTGTCCGCGGGGCCGGGCCCCGGACCTCTGCTGTCCGCGGGGCCGGGCCCCGGACCTCTGCTGTCCGCGGGGCCGGGCCCCGGACCTCTGCTGTCCGCGGGGCCGGGCCCCGGACCTCTGCTGTCCGCGGGGCCGGGCCCCGGACCTCTGCTGTCCGCGGGGCCGGGCCCCGGACCTCTGCTGTCCGCGGGGCCGGGCCCCGGACCTCTGCTGTCCGCGGGGCCGGGCCCTGTCTCGGTCACGGCCGCCGAGCTCAAACTTGCCATCTCGCTGTTAGCAACACTCACACATCCGGCTCGTCACCGGAACGGACCGCACTGCAGCAATCGCTTCCCCCACAACAAGAGCCTGGTGGAAGGTTCCGATTCCCGACAGGCTCAATTCAATTCCCCTCCCTCCACACCTTAAACCAGCTTATATTTCAACTCTTTCTTGGACTCACTCATGTTCTGTCGAAGGGTCATGAGGACTCGAAACGTCAACTCTTTTCTTCTCCGCCGATGCTGCCAGACCTGCTGAGTTTTTCCAGGTAATTCTGTTTTTGTTTTCAATTCACTGGGGCAGCTTCACCATCTCATCCTCAATTCAATGTTACCAAACTTTGCAGTGAATCCAAGCAGATTACCATTTGAAGCTCATTTTATAGCGTCGTTCACCACCTTAAATGTAGGTCCCTTACAGTCAATTTATAATGGGGAACAAATAAATGGCTGACCAACTAAATACATACTTTGGTTCTGTCTTCACAAAGGAGGACACAAATAGCTTACCAGAAATGTTGGGGAACACAAAGTTTAGTGAGAGGGAGGAACTGAAAGAAATCAGTATTAGTACGGAAATGGTGTTGGGGAAATCGATGGAACTGAAGGCTGATAAAGCCCCTGGGCCTGATAATCTACATCCCAGAGTACTTAAGGAAATGGCCCTAGAAATAATGGATGCATTGGTGGTCATCTTCTGAGATTCTACAGACTCTGGAACAGTTCCTACAAATTGGAGGGTAGCTAATGTAACCCCACTATTTAAAAAGGGAATTATAGACCATTCAGCCTGACTTCGGTAGTGGGGAAAATTCTAGAGCCCATTATAAAAGATTTAATAGCTGAGCACTTGGAAAACTGTGGCAGAATCAGACAGAGTCAGCATGGATTTACGAAAGGGAAATCATGCTTGACAAATCTGGAATTTTTTGAGGATGTAACTAGTAGAGTTGATGAGGGGGAGCCAGTGGATGTGGCTTATTTGGACTTTCGGAAGGCTTTTGACAAAGTCCCACATGAGAGATTGGCGAGTAAAATTAATGTGCATGTGATTGGAGATAGTGTATTGAGATGGATAGAAAAGTGGTTGGCAGACAGGAAACAAAGAGTAGGAATAAACAGGTCTTTTTCCGAATGGCAGGCAGTGACTAGTGGGGTACCGCAGGGATCAGTGTTGGGACCCCAGTTATTCACAATATATAATAATGATTTAGATGAGGGAACTAAATGTAATATCTCCAATTTGCAGATGACAAAGCTGGGTGGGAGGGTGAGCTGTGAGGAGGATGCAGAGATGCTTCCGTGTGATTTGGGCAAGCTGAGTGAGTGGGCAAATGCATGGCAGATGTGGATAGATGTGAGGTTATCCACTTTGGTAGCAAAAACAGGAAGGCTGAATGGCTATAAATTGAGAGAGGGCAATGTGCAACAAGACCTGGGTGTCCTCGTACACCAGTCGCTGAAGATAAGCATGCAGGTGCAGCAGGCGGTAACGAAGGCAAATGGTATGGTGGCTTTCATAGCCAGAGGATTCGAGTACAAGAGCAGGGATGTCTTACTGCAATTGTACAGGGCCTTGGTGAGACCGCACCTGGAATATTGTGTGCAGTTTTGGTCTCCTTATCTGAGGAAGGATGTTCTTGCTATAGAGGGAGTGCAGCAAATGTTTACCAGACTGATTTGTGGGATGGCGGGACTGACATATGAGGAGAGATTGAGTCAGTTAGGATTATATTTGCTGGAGTTCGGAAGAACGAGGGAGGGTCTCATAGAAACCTATAAAATTCTAACAGGACTAGACAGAGTAGATGCAGGAAAGATGTTCCCGATGGTGGGGGAGTCCAGAACCAGGGGTCACAGTCTGAGGATACGGAGTAGACCATTTTGGATTGAGAGCCAGAGAATGGTAAGCCTGTGGAATTCGCTACCACAGAAAGTAGTTGAGGCCAAAACATTGTATGTTTTCAAGAAGGAGTTGGATATAGCTCTTGGAGCGAAAGGGATCAAAGGATATGGGGAGAAAGCGGGAGTAGGCTATTAAATTGGATGATCAGCCACGATCTTAATGAATGGCGGAGCAGGCTCGAAGGGCCGAATGGCCTACTCCTGCTCCTATTTTCTATGTTTCTATATTTAAGACCTGTTACTTTACAGACATTGAAGTATTATTCAAAATGTAGTCGCTGTTGTATTTTTAAATTTTTTCACGGGATGTGGGCTTCACTGGCTGGGCCAGCATTTATTGCCCATCCCTAGTTGCCTTGAGAAGGTGGGGGTGAGCTGCCTTCTTGAACCGCTGCAGTCCCAGTGGTGTAGGTACACCCACAGTGCTGTTAGGAAGGGAGTTCCAGGATTTTGACCCAGCAACAGTGAAGGAATGGCGATACATTTTCATGTCAGTATGGTGAGTTAATTGGAGGGGAACTTTCAGATGGTGGTGTTCCCATGTATCTGCTACCCTTGTCCTTCTAGATGGTAACGGTCATGGGTTTGGAAGGTGCTGTCAAAGGAGCCTTGGTGAACTCCTGCAGTGCCTCTTTTAGATGGTACACACTGCTGCTACTGTGAGTCCGTGGTGGAGGGAGTGAATGTTTGTTGATGTGGTGCCAATCAAGCAGGCTGCTTTGTCCTGGACGGTGCCAAGCTTCTTGAGTGTTGCTGGAATCTAGGGTGACCAGCTCCCAGAGAAAGCTTAAGGGACAGTTTGGCATGGAGGCGAGCCTGTAAGAGCTGTGGGGAGGCAGACGCTTGGAGGAGTTTTACAGACTATTGGGAGGATACCGGGGGTGCGCTTGTCCTTTTTGCACATGTGCAAAGCACAAACATAAGAAACATAGGCAAAACAGGGTCCCGGCTTCAAATAGGATAACCCAATCCCGTAAAACGCGGGATAGTTGTTCACCCTGCTGAAATCACACCCGCCCAGGCAAATGGAGAGTATTCCATCACACTCCTGACTTGTGCCTTGTGGAGAGATTTTGGGGTGTTAGGAGATGAGTGACTCACTGTTGTAAAGAAATTTTTCTTTATTTCTGTTGGACTATGGATTTAAAACTACAATGGCTGCAATTTGAAAGACATGTCTACTGGAACAGGATGAGAGATATAATAATGTTGCAGTCCTGGAACAGAGTGTACCATGAAAGACAGGATGGTGCCGGAAAAGAGTCCTGGACCAAGGGAGCTGCCTGACAACTCTGACCGGGTGACCAGGGTTTTGTGTAGTAGCAGTGCAACAGAAAGCTCCTGGCCTGCAAAGAGAAAACACCCAAAAATCTCTGTTCCTAATATCCCTATAACCTGTTCTCTCTCTGAAAACCCCTGTAAAAAGGAAAATTGTAGAGACATTGAAAAGCAAGTTCTCAACCAGTGAAGTTTCGGGGCTTGAGCCTAGGATATTTTGGAACAAAAGACAATGACGATTTGGGTGTAGATTTAGTAAGTGATAGAAGTTAAAAGGAAACACCAGGTTTGGACTATCAAAGATAAGATGATACTGGAAACTGCTAAAGCTTTCCTGCAAGTGGAAAAGATGTCCCTGAAGATTTTACAGGGGACCCCAAAAGCCAAGTTAATCGATCTGGCAAGTAAATTAAGAGTAGGATTGCCAGCCAAAGCTAGGAAGGCAGAGATAATCAAAGAGATGGCACAGCATTTGAAATTGGAAGGAATACCCGAGAGACCAAGTTCTCCAAGGGCTGGTTCATTGGAATGGGCTCAAATTCAGTTGCAAATAAAGAAATTGGAACTAGAGGTGGCAGAAAAAGAAAGGACAGAGAAAGAAAAGGAGAAGGAAAGAGAGAGAGAGCATTCCAAAGGGAACAGGTAGAAAGGGCAATCTAGAGGTAAGAGGCAGAAATGGAAATGTAAAAACTTGATTTCCAAAGGGAACAGGCAGAAAGGCAGGACAGAGAAAGAAAACAAGAAAGGGAATTAGAAATGGCAAGGTTAGAAAAGGAGGAAAGAGAGAGAGAGAGAATTCCAGCTTAAAATGCAGGCGGTTAAAAAAGAGACACCAGGAGGTGAGGCAGGACTTATTTCCAGATCAGAACCCAGTGGGTAGATGTTTAGTTTCTACAAACTCTTCCCAAGCTTGAGAAAAGGGATGTTGAAGAATTCTTTACTTCATTTCAGAACGGTCCTTGAAGCATACAGACAAAAGTTTCAAAATTTAAGAAAATAGCCTGGGCAAACTTACATTGAATTTGAAAGGGTTAAGCAAAGTAGTTTTGACAGCTGGATGCGAGCATTAGGAGTTGAAACTACCTATGAAGTTCTCAAAGAGACCATTCTCTTGGAAGAATTTAAAAACACCCTTCCTTCTGTAATAAGAAGCCATATTGATGACCAAAGGATTGCAACTGCTAGACAGGCAGCAGTAATGGCTGACGATTATGAGCAGATCCATAAAACCAAACCTTTTTTCCATCAACCTGAGAAATTTGAAAAGGATAGAAAGTGGGAGATTTAAAGGAAAGCAAGTAGACAGGGTAAAGAATGGATAGCTGGGAATACTTTGAGATCTTCTCCTCAAATCAGGAAGGAAGGCACTGAGGGTGGGGGTGAAACTTGAAGGCCTAAGTTTTTCCATTGCAATAAAGTGAGACACATTCGTTCAGAATGCTGGAAGTTGTAAGGGAAGCCCATGGGACTTATTGGAGTTCGGAAGAGTGAGTCCGAGAAGGGAACTCAGCAAGAAAATGCCATAACAAAAATAAAAATAGCTGGAAAAACTCAGCAGGTCTGACAGCATCTGCGGAGAGGAATACAGTTAACATTTTGAGTCCATATGACTCTGTTCTGATGAAGAGTCATACGGATTCGAAACGTTAACTGTATTCCTCTCCGCAGATGCTGTCAGACCTGCTGAGTTTTTCCAGCTATTTTTATTTTTGTTTCAGATTTCCCGCATCCGCAGTATTTTGCTTTTAAGAAAATGCCATCAGTCAAATTGTAGCTTTAACTACAAATAAGGTTTTGGAGGTAAACACTGCTGTGAATGAAGGTGCAGTGAATATGGTAGACGAAAGATATAAAGGGTTTTAGTCTAACAAGAAGGTAACCTATTTTTCATCAAGTAATGCAGCTAAACCCATAACTATATTAAGGGACACAGGAGCTAATCAAACTCTTTTGCTGGAGAATGACCTAGTTTTCCCTCCAGAGAGTTCAATGAAAGCTAAAGTATTGGTAAACGGGATAAGTGGAGAGTATATCCCAGTTCCATTGTACAAAGTGCATTTGGAATGTGATTTGTTTTGTGGATTGGTGGTTGGAGGAGTGTTAAGAAAATACCCATGGCTGGAGTTGATTTACTCCCGGGGAATGATTTGGCAGGAGTGAAAGTTATAACTTTGCCAACAATTATGGAAAGTCTGAGAGAGGCTAAAGAGACAGAGCAGTTACAAGAACAAGTTCCTAGTATTTTTCCATCAGGTTGGATGACCAGAGCAATGGCTAAACAAAGTCCATTACCAGAGGCCAAAGTAATACCACATGCAGATGTAAGAGTAGCCGAAACTTTCTTTAAGGATGAGGATAATTCAAAGGAAGTGTTTGGCAGGTCTTCATTAATTGAGGTTCAAAAAGCAGATCCCGAGTTAAACAAGTTAGCACAGTCAGCTCACACTGAAGCTGAGGCTGAAGGAGTTCCAGAGTGCTGTAGGCTCTCCCTACCTCTGGTTCGTTGGTTCACTCTGGGTATCAACAACTCAAAACTGCCAAGTTAATCCAAACCAAGCAAATTCATTTAATACTTCCAAGTTCTGTTTCTACAAGCATTGTATCACTCAGGCAGACTGAGCTGCCTTGTTGCTTGGATTGTCCGAGAATCAGATTTAAGTGGATGGTCAGTCCTCCCCATTCCTGTCTCCAAATAGTTTATCAGGCTACTTTGTTCCCGAGCTAGTCAAGCAGCTGATCAGACCACTCCACTTTCGAGTTAGTTAGCTAACATCTTGGGCTGCCTTCTCTTATACCCCATTCCATGCATGCAACCTTCATGAACAGTCCTTGATTGATCAACCCCACTGTCCAGTACTCAGTGATTGGTTGGCTGACCACTGGCCAGCGCCACAAGTTTGTCATGTCTGCCATGATCGGTTGACCTTTCATTGATTTCAGCACCTGCTTGCTTTAAGGGTCTTATCTCTCAGTCTCGACCACACTTGATAACTAGTTCCTTTGTTCTCTGTCTCTTGGGATAACTTAGACATTGTTTCATTCCGTGGCCACTCGGGTCACCAAGCAACCAGTCCCATGATACATCGATTGCATTGTTAGTGACCATAAATTTATTAATGTTACAACCTTGTTATTGGTATAACTTTATTATTTATATAAACTTGTTAATGACAGACTTTCAAACTCTAGCATTCTGATTCCCCCCACCCCACCCCCTTCCCAATCTCAGTGGGGTTATGCATTATTTTCAGTAAGTTCTGTTCTCAAAATCTGCTTATGTGCTCTCTCTAGTTGGTAGATCATGTCATGCGTATTTCATGAGTTCCATGGTGGCCACTTACATAGCTCCACCCTTTAAACCTTATCTGGCCCTTTCAGGGCTCAGTTAGGTTTAACTTAAACTTTTCCAATTTGTGATTGCCCATCCTTTGCCTACGGGTCCCATCTTGGAAAATCTCCCGCATGAATGCTTTTTGTTCCCATCTCTTACTTTGTTGTCTCATTTGACAAAAGGTAAGCGGGAGGCAAAGCAAGACTACAAGCTGTGCCACGATCAGCATGTGAGAACATCCTGACCCAGGGGTGGACTTACAAATTAATTCCCCAATCCCATAAGTCATCCCACCAAGTGGTGACCTGGATCTTTTCAATGTCTCATTGCACCTTCTCACTCCTTTGCTGGAGGAGGTAGTAGGTTTTCTGCACTCAGTTGAACCCTGTGTTTAATCCCTGTCAGGTGTTCTGGCAAAGGAGGTATGGGATGCGAGAATTAGTTTATGTATAGGCCCAGTCTGTCCCTCAGGTCTTCCTTGGCATTGAGAACCACTGTCTCCCACTGATGTATGTCCACTAATTCTACCTGGCCTATCCTCGAGGGGAGCACTGGGATAAAGCACACAGTGCTGTCGTTTAGGGGCCACTGGTACTGCTTCCATAGTGCAGTTGGCTGTTGCATTGAAACCACACAATGCCTCCTCAGTGGCATAAATAGGATGGGGCCACACTATATTACACTCCCTCAACGATGTGTCCAGTATCATCCCCTTGAATCAAATTGCATTAGGATGAATATTATGGTGCATGACATGATACTCATCCCTCATCACTCCAGCATTCTCTGCTTGGTACACATCCTTAGCTCTATGGCTCAGAATAATGATAGGTACTGCTATTATGAATTCTAGGGCAGAAATTTTACCTTGGCAGGCAGGCACGCACATGAGTTGACGTGCAGATATGCGATATTTCGGTCGGCGGGCACATGCTGGAATCGGCAGCGTGCCCGCTGACAATTAAAAGACCTGTTAAAGCCATGAACAAGGTAATGGAAACAAGTTTTTCACTGCCCGTCCAACCTTATAATTGTCGGGCAGGCGAAAAGGCCAAGTGGCCTTTGCACTTTTTTTGGAAACCTCACCAATGGGCAGGATAAGGTTTCCAACATCATATAAAAATGAAATAAAATTTTGTTTATAACATGTCCCTACTCGTGACAGAGTCACATGAAGGGACATGTTTTATAACGCTTTTCAAAGCTTTAGTATTTTTTTTGAAAACTCTTCATCTCCCTGAGGCTGCTCTGTGCACTTGCATGCATGTGCGAAGTTCGCGCTTGGCTCGCTCACCCTCCTCCCCCGGCACAGGCAGCTCTAAGAGCTGCTGCTCGCGTTTCACACTGAGCAGGCCTTAAATCGTGGTCCGGCCCTGATTGCGGGGGGTGGTTGGCTTCCCGCTGAGCCTGCCCGACAAGGTGTAAATTCTGCCCCTAGTAACATTCCATGCTTCACAAAACAATCAGCATTAATAGAATACACCTGCACTAATCCCCTGAGTTGGCACCCGGCCAAATTGGTAGGTCTTGAGGTCAGGTCCTCAATCTGTTCGTTGCTGATCCATAAGGGCACCTTCCCTTGGTGAATCTGTCTCTGCTCCACTATCCAACTACCATACATGGAGCAGGCACTGTTTCCTGCTGCCCTTTTCTCCGACTTATCCATTTCCCTGGGCAATACATTAGTTGTTCTTGCATGATCCTCAACAGCCGGTATCAACACCTTAACCCATTTCGTCAAGCCCTGGGCATTCTGAAACCCGTCTGTCTGGATTTGTTGCTCATCCCTTAGAACCTCCTTCAGCTGAGCGCTGAGGGTCTGAACCTTTTGATCCAAAGTAGTCAGATCCATGGCATTCACGATTCCCGTCCCGGTGTTGAACCTTGTTATGATATCACTCATTAGCCCCCTCCTTCTCCTCAACCTCCCCGGGGGCTTCTGCCTCAGCCCCAGGTCCCTGAGCCCAATCCCCCTCTGGAGCTTTGGCCTGCAGTCCCTGAGCCTGGGTTTCCTATTTCATCACCTGTTTTACCAATTTCTCATATAGTATTCAGGGTAGATTCGAGCTTCAAACCTGAGATGTTGACGTACATTATCATACAAACCTTTAGTCTACTTAACTAGACCAAGTCCATTTGTTGGCCCAGATACCTGATCAGGTTCTGACAAGTTCTGTGGTAGTCTCCGTTGTCATGGTAGACCCTACGGTAGTTGGGGTGGAGGTAGTCTGCGGGTAGGCCCAACCAATCACCAATCATCGGGGTCTCACTAATGTTTATGCTGCCACATTTCTGTTGTGTACCTTTCCTAGGCTTTGCCTCTGGCGGGTGCTGGACTCCTGTTCCCCTGAGAGGAAATTACACCAGCTGGCAGGCCACATCTGGCCCAAACTCCAGGGGCATCCAAACATCAGCCACGCACCTCGCAGTCCCAGTCTCCCCTCACCCCACCCCACCCCCAATCCCCCATGCCGTCACACACTGTACGCAAATTGTCGCTATCTCTTGGTAAATGCTGATCCATCTATCCTGATACAATCCATCTGTTATGTTAAATATTATCTCGCGGGAACTGTCTGAGTGGTATTTTTGTTAGATTGCACTGTTCCCTGTGGTCACCGCAATGCAGCCACTGCCATGATTCCCGTCAATAGGTGGCACTTCATGTTTTTCCAAACACAATATTTACAATTTGCTAAGGCTCTCTGCTAAGTCTTGCTGGAGAAGGTTACACTTAATACACTAGCACGTCCAGTAATCTTCTGCCTCCTGTAGCTTTGCCGTGTCGGGGAGTAATTGGGTGGGTGTCACCCTTTCCCCTCTCAGCAGGCCTCGTCCCAGACTAGTGGGCTTTTGGGGAGCCAGTTTCCTTTCGGTGTGTCCAACTAGCCACTCTCCCCTTAGGTGTGGACACTTTCTTCATTTGGTTGATATGGAACCATTTGATGCAGTTGGGCAATTGGACAGCATAGACCATGGGACTAGCCTTATCCACAATGTTGTATGGACCCTTGTACAATGGTTCAAACATTCCCACCCTTGCATAGTTCCTTACCATTAGCTGATTTCCAACATTCCAGTCCTGGGCCTTGCTCGGCCTCAGCAATAAATTGTTTTGCCGGTGCTTTTTCCCGATGTTCCCTTCTATTTCTAACAGTTTCAAGGTGGCTTGCATCACTTGCCCCATGAAGTGGCTTCCCTGATCCGATTCCTCTGTTTCAGGCAGACCCTATTTCTATTACTTAAGTTCTGGCAGTCCATGTAGCTGTAGCTGGTTTACGCAGAAAGGCTTCCACCCATTTAGTGAAATTGTCCACTAATACCAAGCAAGGTCTATTTCCCCTCTTGGTGGTGGGCAGGGGTCTGATAAAATTGATCTGGATTAACCAGCACGGCCCTTCCGCCCTCCGGGTAACTCCTAATTCAGCCTTCCTCATCTGGGGTTCCGGGTTGTTTGCCAGGCACACTAAGCATCCCTTCACATGGTCTTCCACATCTGATCTCATTCCTAGCCACCATTCCCAGCCAAGATGTTTAATACATTCCCAGGTCCCCTCATTTCCTGGATGTCCGGCTCCAGGAGCTCCATGGGCCAATTGCATTACTTCCTGACGGTACCCCTCAGGCATCACCCACTTGTCTCCTTTGAATAACATGCCTTTCTTCACCACTATGTCCTCAGCCTGCCAGGGTCCTTCTAATTCTTTTCCTCCCTGTTTTGCTTCAATAATAGCCTTTAGAACTGGCTCTTTATGCTGGACTTGTGTAGGGTCCGGGGCAGGGGTATGGACAAGTCTCCTTCCCCCGCCCATTATAGCTGTCATTATCCCCTATTTATAGGGTTCCTACAGGCTGCCTTTCTCAGCCCCCACCCTGTCCATCCATCAGTTCTTTTCTTCCCCTCCCACCTGACCTCAGTTTTCGAGTGGGCTGTATTACATACTTATTGTTGTAATTCTGTTGCCCTGGGTTCTTACTGATGACTTCCAAAATTGTGCGGAGCAGGGGGTTTCCCCTCAGCTGAGGTCAATCCTCTTCGCGCCCATATAGCTAATACTTGGTGCATGAGTTGCAAGTGAGCATGGAATCAGAACAGATGGTGTATTGCATGGGGAATTCCTGGGGGTTGGTGACCATATAGGCTACTGCTGCCAACTCAGCTTGTTGGGCACTGAGTTGATGGTAGCTTCAGGGCCAACTCCACTCTCCTCTCTGGGTCATAAATACCACATCTGATCCTCCTCTCCCCTTGTATCACTGAGCTAGAACTATCCGCTAAGGTGTCTTGCTCCTATGGGTGTATGCTTGAGTACATGCCACCCTTGGTGTCCCACACACCTTCTACTGTACAGAGGTGGGCTTCACCCTCATAGTCCATGTTCCCTGCCAGTTTTGGTTCATCAAGTGACCTAACCTTTAATTCCAATCTGTTTAAAAGCATCGTCCATTGGGCTAAACGTGCACTGCTCAAAGTGTCACCCTCGATCCTTCCCTCCAATGAAAGCCTTGTCACTGTGTGGTGGGTGGTCAGGGTTACACTGCATGTGCCAGCGTATACTGCAAAATATTTCACGGCCCAGAAAGTAGCTAAGAGGTGCCGCTCGGAGATGGAGTATGCTTTCTCTACGACGGACAATATGCGGGAGGCATATGCCACTGGTCGAGTTCGACCTGGCACCTCTTGCCTTAGAAGTGCACTGAGGCTCGAGTCTGTGGCCACTACTTCCAAGGTGAAACCCCTTTCGGGGCCCATGTCTCCTAAGGCAGGCACAGTCTGCAGATCGGACTTTACTTGGATGAAAGCATCCTCGCACGCCTCAGTCCACTCCCATTCAACACCTTTTCAGAGTAGGCTGAGCAGGGGAGCTGCTGTGGCTGTGTAACCCTCAATAAACTCCCTTCAGTACCTGGTTAGCCCCTGACACATTGTTGGATCGTTTTAGTTCCTGCACTGCCTTTTGTTTTCCCTCCTTGATGGCTCTTTCCCCAGGTCAAAGGGTCAATCCTAGGCACTGAACTTCTTTCCGCCCAATCTGACCTTTCCTAGGGTTGACCCTGAGCCCCATGCCCTGCAGCAGCTGCAGCAATTCTCCCAGAAGGTTCAGATGCTGTTCCTCAGTCTCCAAGAACAATAATAGATCATTTATATACTGCACTAACTGTTTGGGTTAACTGAACCCTTCCAACCCGTTTGCCATGCACTGGTGGAATATTGAGGGTGTGGAACCCTTGGGGTGCGCACGTCCATGTATATTGTTGGCCCTTAAACGTGAATGCGAATTTGTACTGGTCATTGGTCCTCACCGATATGGACCAGAACCCATTTGAAATGTCTAACACTATAAATACTTTTGCCTCACTGGGTATGGCTGCTATCAAATCAGCCACCTGTGGGCGCGCAGGCTGGGATATTCTCGTTCAATACATACCGTCATATGCCAGGATCCGTCCAGCTTCCGGACTGTCCAGATCGGTGAGTTTGCACTGGTGGCTAGAGGACACAATACACCCTGCTCCACCAGCAATGCTACCACAGTCTCCAGATCTTGCTCTGCTTCCTTTGGGAAGGGATACTGTTTCTGGAGTCAAGACATGGGGTCTCCTTCCACCTGCACCTCCCTCGCCTTCATCCTTCCTACAATCGATCTAAGTCTATCAGATACACCCCACGCTCTCCGTCCATACACATGTGGACACAGGGTCTTCCCCATTCATCATAAACTATCGGGCACAGATACGCGGCACGGGCACAGCCCCATCAGAACGTAGCGGGTGGTGGAAAGGTTGCCTTCTCCCTGCTGTGGGCATGAACCTTTCCCGTTTGCTCTTTCATTTTGGCTGTCTCCCAGTGCAGTTCCTCTATCCTTCTAGAGTCCCATGCGTCTTCCTTCTTTTCCCCTTTCACTGGAGGGGTCTTCCTCGAGGCCTTACATTCCCTCTTCAAATGTCCCTTCCTGCCACAATTGTAGCATTCCCCCCCTGGTCCCAGGGACCCACTACACCCTCTATCCTTTCTCTCCTGTTTCCAGGACTTGGGGGTAGTGTTCTTTGCCTCACACACCTTTCCCTTGGGCTTCTGTTCTAACCCAACCTTCTTGTCCCATTGCCTCTTCTCGAAGCGCAGGGTCATCTTTCTCAACACACCAACTTCAGTGTTGTTGGTTGATTCGGGGTCAAAATCTTCAAAGGCTGTTTGGAGATAAGTTAGTGAGTGGGCTATCAGTGTTCGCAGCCAGTGGTTCAAGTTACCACCTAGATTGGCCCTAATCAAGCTATTTCCCACTCGGAATGTGGCAAACAGGCTGTTTGCTCAAGTGAATAGCAGTACCTTCCCCTTCTCCCTATCATCCAGACCATGCAGAGTGGCTGTCTGGTCTATTTCCTGGAAGTGACTGTATGGGTCCTTACCTAAATCTAACTTGGGGATTTTATCCGCTATTCCCTGTAATTGATCCAGGACATAGGATACCACGTGTTCCAGCTGTACAGCCCCCCGGTTGCCCATCAGCACCCTGCACATCATAGCCCTGTTGTATCATCTGGACCATAGGGGGATACCTATGGGGTGGGGTCACCTGCCCGATTGTCCCATATCCCAACCATCTCCCTCTTCCTTCTGAGGAAGCACCCTTGCTAAGGTCCATCTTTCCTCCCATTGCATATACTATTCCTCTAGTTCATCACAAGGCTTCCCATGGGCCATGATCTTCCTCCTGACTTTGCCTGCGTTTTTGTTCACTAACCAGAGACTGATATGCTATTTTCAGGTTGGCGCACTGTTTTTATACTTCCTCTGCCCTCCATCGCTCTGCACACTCCTTTTCTGCCCATGTGTCGTGCTGGTATTGGCTGTTTAAGCACTGGGTTTTATAGGAAGCTTGTGCCTAACTTCGGCACAATAGCTATATCTCTCACCAATTTGTTAAGAAAACAGGCAAAAGTGGTATGGTCAACAGAATGCCAAGCAGCCTTTGAAAAGCTGAAGGCAATCTGAATAAATGAACCAGTGTTGGCCGCCCCTGACTTTACCAAACCTTTTAAAATGGCAATTCATGCTAGTGACTTGGGGGTAGGTGCAGTCCTATTACAAGATGATAACTTAGGGGTAGAGAAACCGGTGGGGTACTTTTCCAAGAAACTAGATCAATATCAGAGGAAGTACTGTACAGTAGAAAAAGTTTAAAAGTGCGAGACTGTTTAGATTGAATGGTTGAAACAATAAATTCCTTGTAAAGATTGTTCACTACAAAGTTTGCAGTTTGAAAGACATGTCTATTGGAACAGGACAAGAGATATATACGATGTTGCAGTCCTGGAACAGAATGTACAATGAAAGACAGGATGGTGCTGGAAAGGAGTCCAGGACCAAGGGAGCTTGGTCCAGGACTCCTTACATTTTAATTGGCTCCTGACCAGGTGACCAGGGTTTTGTGTGTTAACAGTACAGCAGGAAGCTCCTGGCTTGCAAAGTGAAAACACCTAAAAATCTCTTTACTTCACATCTCTATTACCTGCTTTCTCTCTGAAAACCCCTGTAAAAAGGAAAAGAGGAAAACCACTGTTAGAGATATTGAAAGGCAAGTGCTCAACCAGTGAACTAAGTACTGAAAGTGCTGGAAGACCACCTCGTGTCACCAACAAAGAACTGAAAGGAATTTGAAAGACATCAAAATCAACCCCTCGGGTCCTGTACTCCGGAATTGGTGCTATTGAACTGTTTTATCCCACCCTTAAAATCCATGTTTTTGTGTCCTTATGTGTCGTGTGTGTGTGTATATATATATATATATATATATATATGTATGGATATGGATTTAGGAAGGGGGTAGAGTTTAAGATATAGTGTTAGAAGTTCATATTTTTTTCTTTTGCTACTGGTTAAAGACATTTTGTTCAGTAAACAGTTATTTACTTATGAAATTTATAAACCTGGTGCTTGTATTCTGTTAACCTAAGTTAAACAGTTAGGGAAAATTGGGGCAATCTGATGGTTTGGTCAAACTTTTCACATTTGTCGTGGCTTGGGTTACAGTGGAGCTTGATATTACAGCGCACTATCCTCAGTGAGTCATGACACCATGGAATTCCTAGCCTCTGACTTGCTTTTGTAGCCACAGTATTTATATGGATAGTCCAGTTCAGTTTCTGGTTAGTGGTAACCTCCAGGATGATGATAGTGGGGAATTCAGTGATTTTTGTTTATTTAGCGAACGTAAATCTCCAGAGCCAAGCAATTGCCTCATTTGCTGAATTTAAGGTGATTAGTCCACCCCTTAGTCTATAGAGGGAATACTCCTCAGTAATGTGCAGCATTGTTTGTGTCTTTCCAGAAGTGCATAAGGGGTTTGTACTGAGACCCTGACTTGTCCTAAATCTTTTTAGCAAGAACCCCTCCCACTGTGGTAGATCAAAACCTGCATTTGACAGGTGGATTTGTCACAAGCATCTTATTCATGACCTCCCATGTTTCCCATTCCTTGGTCCAAAGGATGTTGGCTAGTAGACCTAGCTAAGGGAGATTGCTCTCTATGGGACACCAAGATGGAAGGCAGGCAATAGGTGCATTGAATATATTGTTGTGGAGTAGTAAGTGAGGTGCATTGTGGATGGTTTCAACCAGCTAGGCAGACATGTGGTGGAATGATGTTTGCGATGATAGGAAGCCAGGGAAGGGGTGCTGAGTGACGAGCTCCAGTTATGATGTGCGTTGTTGCATTTAATTGAGTGTCAACAAGATGTACGTGTGATGACCTGTGCCAGACAGTTGCACAGTACTCTGCTGCGGAGTATGATAGGGCAAGTGCTGACGTCCGGAGTGTTGTGGCTGCTGCACCCCATGTAGATCCAGAAAAGTTCAGTTAATAAGCTGTTTCTGGTTTTGACCTTTACTGCTGTTTCTTTAGATGTTCCTGGAAGCTCAGAGTCCCACCTAGAGTGACTCCCAAGTATGTTGTGTTGGTTCATGCTTTATTCTCTGACCATCCATGTAAATATGCCATTCTTTTTTGGCACTGGCATTATGGAAGTGGAATACACTGGAACAAAAACAAAAAATGCTGGAAAAACTCAGCAGGCCTGGCAGCATCTGTGGAAAGAGAAACAGAATTAACATTTCGAGTCCATATGACCCTTCTTCAGAGCTGAAGAGAAGTGGAAATGTGATGAACTTTTTCCTGTTTAAGTGGTGTGGAGCAGGTGAAGCTGGATAGAAGACCAGTGATAGGTGGGGGCAAAGGAGAGATTGCCGGAGATGTCATGAACTAAAGGGCAAAGAGGGTGTCAATGGTAGTGGTTAATGCTAAAAAAGGCGCTGATTTTAACACCTTTTTTATCCCCCCTTCTATTTTCTATCCTTTTTTTTCTCCACCACCGCCCCCTCCCCCCACCCCATCCCCAAAGGGCCATCTGTTACTTGTTCCATGTTCTTTCCCACAATGCTCCCCTTGTTCTGTTATTATCACATTCCGCTTTCTCACCTTTCTGCCACTATCAGCACCTTTGTTGCAGATTTCCAGCATCCACAGTATTTTGCTTCCACCTTAGTGGAATACACTGGATTTGGTTTTAGAGGAATTCAATGTAAGTTGCCATGTGCTGTAAAGATGTCAACTTTGTAACATCTTCATTAAGGATCTGGTCCAGGGTGCAGAAGGATGGGGCTTGGATGGCACAACAGATGTTGTCAGCATAGATGATTTTATGAGATGTGGTTGGTGGCAGGTCATTTGTACATATGTTGAACAGTATTGGGGTTAGCACTGAGCCCTGTGGTAGTCCATCGGCCAATCACCTCCATGCCCATCTCCCTTGTCCTTGGAATCATTCTGTGATGATAAAGTCATTGAGTATCATGGGGTGATGGTTAGACTCTCTCTTGTTGGAGCTGGTCATTGACTGGCACTTGTGTGGTATAAGTGTTAATTGCCACTTATCTGGACACAAATCTGGATATTATCCAGGTCATGCTACATTTGGACATGGTCTGCTTCAGTATCTGAGCGAATGGTGAACATTGTACAATCATCAGCGAACATCCCCACTTCTAACCTTATTATGGAAGGAAGGCCATAGATGAAGCAGCTGAAGATATTTGTGCCTTGAACACTGCTCTGAGGAACTCCTGTAGTAATACCTTGGGTTGGGCAACCAACTCTGAGGAAGTAAAATAAGGGACACTTTGATTAGGCTGGTGGCAGGGGAGGGGCGGTGAGAACGTTGACTGGGATGTGGGATGTTGCTGGCGAGACAAGACACCAGTGTGGACGGGGTGGGGAGGAGGGTTTGCTGGGAAGGCTTTATAGTGAATTAACAATAAAATGCTGTACTTACAGTATGCCTCCTCGAACTCATCGACATGGCATGCTGCTCTCTCAAATCTCTGCACTGCTTGCCCGATGTCCCATGCTGCTCCTCAACACACAATCACACACACATACACAAGCAGCTCTGCCCACCTGCGCATTACAGAAACACTAAAGACCCTGTTCCCAATCCCTTCCCCCACTAACTGAACAACTGCTCTCCCCAACCCCGTTCCCCACTAACTCAACAGCTCCTCTCCCCAACCCCCTCCTCCATGAACTCAACAGCTGCTCTCCCCAAACCCCTCCCCCAATCACTCAATTGCTCTTCTCCCCAACCCCATTCACTCAACAGTTCCTCTCCCAAACTCTCTCCCCCACTCATTCCACAAATCCACTCCCCAACCCGCTCACCCACTCACTCAACAGCCTCTCTACCCAACCCCCTCCTTCGATCACTCAACAGCTCCTCTCCCCAACCTTCTCTCCCACTCACACAACAGCACCTATCCCCGATCCCCTCCCGCACTCACTAAGGTTCCTCTCCCCAACCCCCATCACTCAACAGCTCCTTTCTCCAACCCCCACTTACTCATCAGCTCCTCGCCCCAAACCCATTCTCCACTAACCCAACAGCTGCTCTCCCCAAACCCGACCCCCAATCATTCAAATGCTCTTCCTGCCAACCCCCTCCCCGACTAACTATACAGCTCCTCTCTTCAACCCATTCCCCGATTCACTCAACAGCTCCTCTACTCAACATCATCCCCCACTCACTCAACAGCTCATCTCCCCAACCCCTCCCCCACTCACTCAACAGCCTCTCTACCCAACCCCCTCCTCCACTTACTCAACAGCCTCTCTACGCAACCCCTTCCCCCACTCACTCAACCGCTCCTCTCCCCAATCCGCTCCCCCACTCACTCAACAGCTCCTCTCCTGAATCCCCTCCCCCACTCACTCAGGTTCCTCTCCACAAGTTCTTTCCCCACTCATTCGATAGCTCCTTGAACAACACCCCCACCCACTCACTCAACAGCTCCCCTCCCCCACTCACTCAACAGCCTCTCTACCCAACCTCCTCCTCCAATCACTCAACTGCTCCTCTCCCCAACCTTCTCTCCCACTCACTCAACAGCTCCTCTCCCAACCTCCTCCCCCACTCACTCAACAGCTCCTCTCCCCAACTCACTCAACAGCTCTTCTCCCTAACCCCCTCCCCATGCATTCAACAGCTCCTCTTCACAACCCCTCCCCCCACTCACACAACAGCTCCTCTCCCCAACCCCCTCTCCCAATCATTCAACAGTTCCTCTTCCCAACCCCCTCCCCCACTCACTCAACCGCTCCTCTCCCCAATCCCTTCCCCCGCTCACTCAACAGCTCCTCTCTCCACCCCCTCCCCCACTCACTCAACAGCTCCCCTCCCCCACTAACTCAACAACTCCTCTCCCTAACCCCCTCCCCCATCACTTAACAGCTCCTCAACCCAACCCCCTCCCTCACTCAGCAGCCCCTCTGCCTAACTCTTCTTCCTCCTCACTCAGTAGGCCCCTTTCACACCCTGTCATGCCAACATCCTCCACTCCAGCCTGTTGGGCCCCGCACCTCCCTGGGGCTGCTGCCAGTTCCCCACCCAAGACTCGGGCCTCCTGGATACCAAAACCTTCCCCTGCCCTTCACTGAGGGATAACACCGGACTCCATGCTCAGGGCTGCCAGATGCCCCACCATCTCCCCAGGCTTGCTGATTCTGGTTGGACCGCAGAGGAGACTCCGGCTTCCCTGCCCTGACTGCACATGCAGACACCAAAGATACTTAGTCAGTAGCAAGTGAAGATTTCCCAGTAGTTCCTGTCCAGAGAAATATGGGACAAATGGCATCCTGGGAAGCCAACGTACGTGACATGGGACAAATTAAAAATTTATGGGACTTACATGCACTGGCATGCCACGCATCCACACCATCCTGAGACAGTCACAACTGAGTTGTGCTGGTTGCATAGCCAGAATGCCTGACACTCGCTTACCAAAGTGAATCTTCTATCGCGAGCTTGAGTCTGGGGTGAGCTTTCATGGCGGTCAAAGGATCACTGCACCTGGTGCAGCCAAATAAAAAAGTGTGGCCTCCTTCAATGTGGAAGCACATATCAAAATCAGAGAGAAAACACAAGGAGCGGAAATCCCAAGCCAGCAACCTGTCCAAAACTCAAATCGTCTACAGTATCCTGTCCTATTTGTAGCAGAACCTTCCGGGTGCAGATCGGCCTTAGCAGTCACCTATTTACCCACCGGAACCCTACAAAACACCCCAGATGATGAACATGGTCTTCTTCAACTTGAAGGACAAACAAGAGCACATCTCTTAGAGACTTATCAAATCACTTCAGACAGGTGGAAAGTCAACCCGGAACTTTCCGTATCAGAGGAACATTGAGCCATTCTGGTACTTATCAACTGCCCATTATGTACAAAAGCCACATCTCATCACAGTCACCCTCAGCAGAGGACTGTAGTCCACATTATATTTGATTCAAGATTAAATTAAGCAATTGACCCATCTGATCCTGCTGGCATCATCTGCAAGTACTGCTAATAACTGAACTCAAAATACATTTTCTTGGCTTTGCTCTGATCAGTTGCTGCAGGGACCCAGGAAGAAACTAATTCAAGGAATAGAACATCTTCACTGCTCACTTGTTAGTTAAGCAAGGTGCTGTGAGCTGACAAAACATGAGCTGCATAGGCTCCATGGTTGTGCTGAGACAGCAGAGGAGTGCTGAAGACAAAATTGTCATCACTTCCTGAAAATTCTGCAAGGTATGGATGGTGAATAGCCTTTGTGAATCAGTAAGAGGGGCAGACATAAATTATAATTTATGAATCAGTAAAAGGGGCAGACACAAATTATAATTTATAGCCTTTGTGAATCAGTAAGAGGGGCAAACATAAATTATAATTCAGTTAGAAGATGGGTTTACTCTGAAGAATTTTATTATGGACGTGGGCTGACCTAACCATTAGCATAAAGACATTTGCAGAAGGAAGATTAAAAATGTTAACATTGATACCATTAGCTGGAAATAGGTGGCTAACTACTGGCCACAGTGGAGTACTGTGCTGCATTAGCGACCCAAAGACACTAAATAGCAGTTGTTGATAAAGAGGAGAAAGCAAAGAGCAAACAGAAAACAACAGAGTGAAAGCAATGTTCCCTTTAAGCTGTTTGTTGTGTCCAGGTCAGCTCTCTACAAGAGAAACCAGCTAGTCCCACACCCATCCTTTCCATCAAAGCAGCATTTGACTGAATGTGACATCAAGGAGCCCTAGCAAAACTAGTGTCAATGGGAATCGGGGAAAACTCTCCACTGGTTGGAGTCATACCTAGCACAAAGGAAGATGGTTGTTCGGAGCTCAATCATCTCAGTTCCAGGACATCACTGCAGGGGTTCCTCAGTGTGGTGTCCTAGGCCCAACCAACTTGAGTTGCTTCATCAATGACCTTCCTAGTGTGGTGCCTAGAATTTGACATAATATTCCAATTGTGGCTGAGGCAGTGTTTTATAAAGGTTCCTTGTAACTTTCTGGCTTTTATATGCGATGCCTCAATTTATGAAGCCTTTTCATCCACTTTCTCAATCCCTGCCACCTTCATCAATTTGGCCCCATGTCTCTGTACCTTTTATTTCATATTGCCTTTCCTCATTCATCCTTGCAAAATATATTACCTCACACTTCTTTCCATAGGATCTGGCACATGTCCATCCACTCCATCAGCTTGTGTCCTATTGAAGCCAATCACTATCCTCCTCACTGAACTTCCAAATTGTGTATCAACTGCGAATTTTGAAATTGCACCTGTGCACCCAAATCTAGTTCATTAATGTACATGAAGGAAAATAGGAGTCCTAATAACCCTCTAGTCTGAAAAAGAGTAGTTCACCACCACGATTTCCTGTCACTCAGCTAACTTTTATCCCATGGGCTTCAACTTTACAAATGTGTTACATGGCACTTTATCAGATGTCTTTTAGATGTGTATGTATACCACATCAACTGCATTACCCCAATTAACCCTGTTATTTAATTGAAAAATTCAATCAAGTTAATTAAACACTATTTGCCTTTAACAAATTCATGCTGGCTTTCTTTAATTAATCCACACTTGCCCAAGTGACTGTTAATTTTGTCCTGGATATTTGAATTACAGGGAACGTTGACGGAGAAGGAAGAGAAAGAGAGCAGGGAGGGTAAAGGGAAGGAAATGGAGAAAAGGGAGCAGAAAGAAAAATGGAGAGAAAAAAAGAGACCAGAGCGGCAGGAGGAAGAAGAAGAAAGAGGGAAGAGAGGAGAGCGTAGGGACGGATTTCAGGAGAGGTATGGGATGATAGGAAAGAGAGCAGTCACAAATGGCATGCTGGCAGAAGAGACTGACAGTAGAACTTCAGGATAAAGAAGAATAATGGGAAAGGATGGAGATACGATTTAGAAATAGCTCCAAGTGAAGGGCTGACACCAGGACAGGAAGATGGGCAGAAGGTTCTCCTCCTTATGCTGTAATTTCCATTACAATTGGAAATACCACACCTGTTGCTTTGGAAGAGATTGCCTCATGGAATCTACTTGGTGCATTTATGAATAAACATATCAATGATGCGCAAAGAGAATTTATTGAGTAAATACAAAAAGGGAACATTGAACTCTTGTACAACTAGAAATAACAATAGGACTTGTGTAGTTATGAGCCAATAAGGTCTGTTTTCAGACTAATGGTGCAGTCTGATGATAAGACTACTGCTGCTGCTCCAAGACACCACTGCACACCATTTTGTCAGTGGATCACCATTAGCTTTTCTCCAGGCTGTGGGCATGATGACAAGAAACCATCCAACAAGGAGGCCCATATTTCAACTTGAATACCATCAATTTCCAAACAACGGTAACACTTGTTCAGGGTGGCTTGTGAACAGATAATGCAGTGCCAGCTCCATTGGCCAAAAGTGACGTGAAGTCGTTAACGCCTGTTTTATTCCTCCCCTTGTCCCCAATCTAACAAGGAAGCAACACAAATAATGTTTCCTAATCTGCTCAGTACAGCTCTCTCCCAAAGTTTAAAATGAGTGTTAAATGCATTCTTTTTACCCTGCTGCAGTGTCTAATTCCTAATGCTGCACTGGAGAAACACACAACAGTGGTATTAGTGCAGTGTGGTCAGCTGAAAGTGGCAATTTATTTGGCATGTGTAACCTAAAGGACTGGCTGCATTTCAAACCATTTTCTTCCCCTGAATAGGAGTCAATTCCCCAAACTCAATATAATTTGCTAGGTGATTTTATCAGATCCCTTTCATGCATTCTTCCAATGATGTGGAAAGTCTTGATTTATTATTCAGGTTGCCCTTCCTCTTTTGGGGGTTCAAACTGTGCAAGCTGTGAACAACAGATTGAAATACTTTAGCTTTCATTAAAATTAACTTCCTAGATGATTCCTGCATCAAAAACATGTCACCTGCAAACTCTGCAATGCTCTCAGCGAAATAGTTTTTACAGTTGAAGCAGACTTTTTTTAAGCAAAATTGTAAATCTTCTACAAAAAATACACAAATCAAAGCAGGATTTTAAAACTGAACATAATTCAACGTAGACTCTAAATAACTTGAATACAATCCTTTCAAACCTTTTTACAGTGACCACCTGGCCTTTGCTATTTTAGGCAGGGAGAGAAAGGACAATAAAACAGTAAACGGGCGATAACAAGTGTTTGCAGGCATCTGACCCCTAAAATAAAATCTCTTTAAAATGTATTTCACATTGCTGAGTTAGCTCACAAATGGCATGCTGGCAGAAGAGACTGACAGTAGAACGAGACGGGCCCGGTGTGCTGTGTATCACTGTCATTAGTGTCCAGCTGTTTCACCATCACATCAATGGACGCACAGCAGCTCCTTGTTACTTGAAAAGGGTATTTATAGTTTTAATGCAACTCTCTCTATCCTTTGTCCTAATAATCATGACAGAACAAGACTGGGAATGGGTGGACAGACTTAGATAGAAAGCAGACCATTCGGCCATCGTGTCTGCAGCAGCTCTTTACTAAAGCAATCCTAAACTAATCCCACTGTCCCATGCTATCCTCATAATCCTGTAACATTTCCAAACTGATGACTCTCTCCTCAGAGATGAGTTTGTTCAGGGTTATGATGTTTGCAGAATAGAAAGGGATAGGGACACTAGTGTGAGAATTTTCGAACAGGGGTGTTTTTTTCCCTCAGGGGAGTGCGCGAACGCAGTCCCCCACTGTTGGACCAGGAGCCAATGTATGTCAACGAGCAAGGAGGTGATAGGTGGACTGGGCTTGGTGTGAGATAGGATATAGACAGCAGAGTTTGGATGAGCTTTGGTTTGGGGAGGAATGATGTGAGCGTGGCCAGAAGAGAATTGGAATAAAAACTGAAAATGCTAGAAATACTTAGCAGGTCTGGCAGCATCTGTGGAGAGAGAGACAGAATTTACGACCTGAAACAGCTTCCTCTCTTCACAAATGCTGCTAGACCTGCTGAGCGTTTCCAGGGTTTTGTTTTTATTTCAGATTTCCAGAATCAGCTTATTTTACTTTTGAAGAATTGGGAAGAGTCAAATCTGGAGGTAGCAAAAGCATGGATCAGAGCTTCAGCAGCATTTCAGCAAGAGTTACATAGAAATTAGGAGCACGGGTAGGCCATTCGGCCCTTTCAGCCTGCTCCGCCGTTCATTATCATGGCTGATCATCCAACTCAATAGCCTGCTCCTGCTTTCTCCCCATACCCTTTGATCCCTTTCACCCCAAGGGCTATATCTAACTCCTTCTTGAAAGCATACAATGTTTTAGTCTGCTGAGGCTGGGTGGAGATGGGTAATGTTATGGAAGTGAAAATATGATGAAAGTATGCTGTCAGATAACTCTGTCATATTTGACAGTGAGACCGTAAACAATTTGGTTCAGCCTCAGAGAATGGTGAGGGAGATGGATGGAGTTGGTGGCTAGGGAGCAGGATTTGGAGCTGGGCAAAGACAGTAGCTTAGTTCTTCCCATATCTAACTGGAGGAAATTGTACCTCAGTCAGGACTGGGTGTCAGGCTGCTCCCTGACAATGCAGATGGTGTGGAAGTGAAGTAGAGTTGGGTGTCGTCAGGGTACAGGTTAAACCTGATGTTGCATCTTTGGATGTCCCTTTCCTTTCCTTTTTCAGTTCTCTGCACTTAGAATTCCCTTAGAGTGTTGTACAGGTAGATAAAAGCATAAAAAGGCATATGGGGTTTACAAATTGGGGCCGAGTCCTAAAGGACATAACTGCTAGACTGGGTCTGCAGCAGGCGGTGTGGGAACCAAGAAGAGGGAAAAACATACTTGACCTCATCCTCATCAACCTGCCTGCTGCGGATGCATCTGTCCATGACAGTATCGGTGGGAGTGACCACTGCAGAGTCATTATGGAGACGAAGTCCTGTCATCACATTGAGGATACTCTCCATCGTGTTGTGTGGGATACATTTCAAATAGATATAGCAACTCAAGACTGGGCAACCATGAGGCACCATCAACAGCAGCAGAATCGTATAGAACCACAATCTATAACCTCATGGCCTAGCATATCCCCCACTCTATCATTACCACCAAGCCAGGGGATCATTCCTGGTTCAATGAAGAGTGCAGGAGCAGCACCAGGCATACCTAAAAATGAGGTGTCAACCTGATGGAGCTTAAGCACAGGACTACTTGCATGCCAAACAGCAAAAGCAAGTGATAGACAGGGCTAAGTAATTCCACAACCAATGGATCAGATCTAAGCTCTGCACTCCTGCCACATCCAGCACTGGAGGAGGTGGCTCCATAAATATCCCCATGCTCAAAGATGGGGGAGCCCAGCACTGCAGTGCAAAAGGTAAGGCTTAAGCATTTGGAAGAATCTTCAGCCGGAAGTGTCGTGTGGATGATCCATCTCGGCCTCCTCCGGAGGTCCTCAGCATCACAGATGCCAGTCTTCAGCCAATTCAATTCACTTCATGTGATATCAAGAAATGGCTGAAGGCACTGGATACTGCAAAGGCTATGTTCCGAGAATAGTACTGAAGACTTGTGCTCCAGAATTATTGCTCCCTTAGCCCAGCTGTTCCAGTACAGATACAACACTAGCATCTATCCAGCTATATGGAAAATTGCCCAGGTGTGTCTTGTACAAAAAAACAGGACAAATCCAACCTGGCCAATTACACCTCATCAGTCTACTCTCCATCATCAGTTGTCCTCAGGGACGGGAAGTATGCGTTGTGCTTCCTGCAAGAAACCCATACCGTTCCGGGAGACGAAGCCACGTGGCTCCTGGAGTGGCGAGGGGGGGGTCTACATGAGTCACCTAGCCTCCAATTCTGGCGGGGTGGCTATCTTGTTGGCCCCGCATTTTCAGCCGGAGATCTTGGGGGTCAAGGAGCCGGTGCCAGGCCGGTTGCTGCACCTGACTGTGCGTCTGGGGGGGGGGCGGTGCTTCACTTTGTGAATGTGTACGCTCCCCTGGGCACGCAGCAGCAAGCGAGCTTCTTTGAAGAAGTGTCCACTCATCTCGGCTCCATCGACGCTGGCGAGTGCATCGTCCTCGGGGGGGATTTCAATTGCACCCTCAGGGTCCGGGACCGTCACGGTACCCCGCACTGCACGCGAGGTGTGAGTAAGTTGCGGGACCTGGTCAGGTCCTTCGACTTAGTGGACGTCTGGCGAAATCTCCATCCTGACTCCAGCGTGTTCACCTTTGTGTCACCTGGAGTCGGAGCATCCAGACTCGACCGCCTTTACGTTTCGAAGGCGTACGTGTCCTGCGTTCCGGCTGCTTCTATACAGCAGGTTCCGTGCACGGACCACCGTCTGGTGTGGGCGGAGCTCACTTCGTTCTGCGCTCGGACGGGGTCCGCGTACTGGCATTTTAATAACCTGTTGTTGGAAGACCAGCGGTTCCTGGACTCGTTCCGTCGCTTCTGGGCCGGCTGGAGAAGGAAGCGGGGAGGCTTCCCCTCCTTGAGGCTATGGTGGGACGTGGGCAAGACTCACGTCCGAGTTTTCTGTCAAGAGTACGCGAAGGGGTCGACAAAGAGACGCAAATCCAGGGTCGAGGAGTTGGAGAAGGAGGTGCTCGACCTGGAGGCACGTCTCCGTCAGCCCGACGTGGACCCGGCCCTGCGGTCGGTGTACGATGAGAAGAAGGGCGCGCTGCGGGACCTGCAACTGGTCGGGTCTCGGGGCGCGTTCGGGAGGTCGCGGATCTGTTTCCTTAAGGAGATGGACCGTGGCTCTCCCTTCTTCTACTCACTGGAAAAAAGGCACGGGGTCCGTAAGCAGCTCTTTACGCTGCTGGCCGACGACGGATCCCTTGTCTCGGATCCGGAGGGCATCAGGGCCATTGCCCGAGATTACTACACTGCCCTTTTCTCTCCGGATCCGTCCAGTGAGGAAGCTTGCAGAGTTTTGTGGGAGGACCTGCCGCAGGTCGGCCCGGAGTGCGCCGGAAAGCTCGACTCCCCTATAAGTCTGGGGGAGCTGACCGGCGCACTCGACGGTCTTTCTAGGGGCAAAACCCCGGGACTAGACGGGCTGACCGTGGAGTTCTTCAGGGCGTTCTGGGACGTCTTGGGGAGCGACTTCGCGGGGGTCCTGGGGGAGAGTATTGCTACCGGGGAGATGCCCCTTTCGTGGCGCAGGGCCGTGATTGCCCTGCTGCCGAAGGGGGATCTCCGCCTTCTTAAAAACTGGCACCCGGTCTCCCTCCTCAGCACGGACTACAAAATCTTCGCCCGAGCCATGTCTTCTCGGCTCGGCACCGTGCTGGACCATATGATCCACCCTGACCAGTCCTACACCGTCCCGGACCGAACCATTTATGATAACATCCATCTGGTCCGGGACATCATCCACCATTCCCAGAGGGCTGGTCTGTCGAGCGCCTTCCTGTCTCTCGATCAGGAGAAGGCGTTCGACAGGGTGGATCACGAATACTTACTCGGAACTCTGCGAGCTTTCGGGTTCGGGACGCATTTTGTCTCCCGGATCCGACTTCTGTACACCGCCGCGGAGTGTCTAGTGAAGGTTAACGGGTCCCTGACGGCGCCCCTTCGCTTTGGGAGAGGGGTACGTCAGGGCTGCCCCCTGTCTGGCCAGTTGTATTCTATTTGCGTGGAGCCTTTCCTGCGCCTCTTGCGGAGGAGGTTGTCGGGATTGGTTCTGCGCGGGCCGGGCATCGGGGTGGTCCTTTCGGCTTACGCCGATGACGTGCTCCTTATGTTTAGTGACCCGGCTGACCTGCGGAGGATGCGCGAGTGCCAGGAGGTCTACTCTGCCGCTTCTGCCAGGATCAACTGGGGTAAGTGTTCTGGACTCCTGGTCGGTCAGTGGCAGATGGATCCCCTACCCGAGGAGCTCAGGCCTTTCACCTGGAGCAGGACCAGCCTCCTCTACCTGGGGGTCCATCTCTGCCCCGCTGAGGAATCCTGGCCGGCAAACTGGCAGGAACTGGAGACGAAAGTCACCGCTCGCCTGCGGCGCTGGACAGGACTGCTCCGAGTGCTATCTTACCGGGGTCGAGTTCTGGTCATAAACCAGCTGATCGCCGCCATGTTGTGGTATCGGCTGGTCACTTTGACCCCTCCCCCGGACTTTGTCACAAGAATCCAGAGATTGTTAGTCGACTTCTTCTGGGACAAAAGATTGCACTGGGTCGCTGCCGAGGTTCTGAGTCTCCCGCTTAGGGAGGGTGGTCAGGCACACAGGTGGCGACTTTCCGCCTTCAGACCCTGCAGCGATACCTCTACGTTGAGCCTCCTCCTAGATGGTGTGCCCTGATGACGTATTTCTTCCGTCAGGTGCACGGCCTGAATTATGACGTGCAGCTCCTGTTTATAGAACAGCTGGGCCTCGGTGGCTCCTTGCAGGCGTTGCCCGTCTTTTACCAGGACCTGATCAAAGTCTGGAAAGTGGTCGCCTCGCGACGCAGTTCTCCCCCGTCAGGAGTAGCGGCTATCGTCAGAGAGCCGCTGCTCAGGAATCCGCCCCTCCGTCCTTTTCAGTGGTTGGCGGAGAGGAGGGCTGTGGCCGCAGGGGTGACCAGGATCGGGGACGTGCTGGGTGGCGGAGGACTGGGCTGGATGCTCCCGCAGGAGTTGGCGCGACGCGCGTCTGTGAGTGTCCAGGTCGCAGCCGATGCCATCCAAGACCTGAGAACGGTCGTGCTCGGACCTGACGTTATTTTGGGTCTTGAGGTGGCCCAGGTGCGCGGTGGTCTTCCGTCTGAGCGTTCCCCTGTTCGGACGGAATTCCACATTGGCCCCAAGCCCCGAACCCTCCCTCGGGTGCTGGTGCCCCGCAATATGAGCCGCCTCGGGGACATGCCCTCTGTGCCTTTTGGCACAGCAAAGAGGGGCTTTTTGTATGGACTGCTGCTGCACACCTTCCATTTTCTCACCCTTGTCCGTCGACCGGACACGCCCTGGCGTGCCTTGTTGCCGTCCGGCGGCGGAGGCCCTCGATGGGATGCCCTCTACGGAGGTGTCCTCCCCCTTTCTATCGGGGACCTGGGTTGGAGGGTGTTGCATGCAGCAGTCCCTTATAATAAGAGGATGCATAGGTTCACGGACTCTCAGGACACATGCCCATTTTGCGGTCTTGTGGAGTCCGTGGACCATGTATACATAGGGTGTTGTAGGCTGCACTCCCTTTTTAGTTATTTGAAAAACCTTTTATTGATGTTTTGTTTGCACTTCAGCCCCACGCTCCTGATGTACGGGCACCCGGTGCGGAAGGGGGTCGGGAAGGAGGAGGACCTCCTCGTGAACCTGCTCCTGGGCCTGGCCAAGTTGGCCATTAACAGGTCCAGGCAGCGGGCGATCGACGGGGGAGTCCCGCCCGATTGTTTGTCCCTCTTCCGCGGCTACGTTCGCTGCCGGATGTCCCTGGAGAAGGAGCACGCGGTGTCTGCTGGCACTCTCGAGGCCTTCCGTGCTCGGTGGGCACCGCGGGGACTGGGGTGTTTTGTTGACCCCTTTAATCACATTTTGATTTAAAGTTTGTAAGTTTCCTTTAAACTTTGTTCTTGGTTTTACAGCTGACCTGAATTAGGGGCTGTGCCTGATTTATCCCAATTTTGTTGATTTGGTTTTCATTTAAAAGATTATCAGTTAAGTATTGTCCTCAGGGACGGGAAGTATGCGTTGTGCTTCCTGCAAGAAACCCATACCGTTCCGGGAGACGAAGCCACGTGGCTCCTGGAGTGGCGAGGGGGGGTCTACATGAGTCACCTAGCCTCCAATTCTGGCAGGGTGGCTATCTTGTTGGCCCCGCATTTTCAGCCGGAGATCTTGGGGGTCAAGGAGCCAGTGCCAGGCCGGTTGCTGCACCTGACTGTGCGTCTGGGGGGGGCGGTGCTTCACTTTGTGAATGTGTACGCTCCCCTGGGCACGCAGCAGCAAGCGAGCTTCTTTGAAGAAGTGTCCACTCATCTCGGCTCCATCGACGCTGGCGAGTGCATCGTCCTCGGGGGGGATTTCAATTGCACCCTCGGGGTCCGGGACCGTCACGGTACCCCGCACTGCACGCGAGGTGTGAGTAAGTTGCGGGACCTAGTCAGGTCCTTCGACTTAGTGGACGTCTGGCGAAATCTCCATCCTGACTCCAGAGTGTTCACCTTTGTGTCACCTGGAGTCGGAGCGTCCAGACTCGACCGCCTTTACGTTTCGAAGGCGTACGTGTCCTGCGTTCCGGCTGCTTCTATACAGCAGGTTCCGTGCACGGACTACCGTCTGGTGTGGGCGGAGCTCACTTCGTTCTGCGCTCGGACGGGGTCCGCGTTCTGGCATTTTAATAACCTGTTGTTGGAAGACCAGCGGTTCCTGGACTCGTTCCGTCGCTTCTGGGCCGGCTGGAGAAGGAAGCGGGGAGGCTTCCCCTCCTTGAGGCTATGGTGGGAAGTGGGCAAGACTCACGTCCGAGTTTTCTGTCAAGAGTATGCGAAGGGGTCGACAAAGAGACGCAAATCCAGGGTTGAGGAGTTGGAGAAGGAGGTGCTCGACCTGGAGGCACGTCTCCGTCAGCCCGACGCGGACCCGGCCCTGCGGTCGGTGTACGATGAGAAGAAGGGCGCGCTGCGGGACCTGCAACTGGTCGGGTCTCGGGGCGCGTTCGTGAGGTCGCGGATCTGTTTCCTTAAGGAGATGGACCGTGGCTCTCCCTTCTTCTACTCACTGGAAAAAAGGCACGGGGTCCGTAAGCAGCTCTTTACGCTGCTGGCCGACGACGGATCCCTTGTCTCGGATCCGGAGGGCATCAGGGCCATTGCCCGAGATTACTACACTGCCCTGTTCTCTCCGGATCCGTCCAGTGAGGAAGCTTGCAGAGTTTTGTGGGAGGACCTGCCGCAGGTCGGCCCGGAGTGCGCCGGAAAGCTCGACTCCCCTATAAGTCTGGGGGAGCTGACCGGCGCACTCGACGGTCTTTCTAGGGGCAAAACCCCGGGACTAGACGGGCTGACCGTGGAGTTCTTCAGGGCGTTCTGGGACGTCTTGGGGAGCGACTTCGCGGGGGTCCTGGGGGAGAGCATTGCTACCGGGGAGATGCCCCTTTCGTGGCGCAGGGCCGTGATTGCCCTGCTGCCGAAGAAGGGGGATCTCCGCCTTCTTAAAAACTGGCGCCCGGTCTCCCTCCTCAGCACGGACTACAAAATCTTCGCCCGAGCCATGTCTTCTCGGCTCGGCACCGTGCTGGACCACATGATCCACCCTGACCAGTCCTACACCGTCCCGGACCGAACCATTTATGATAACATCCATCTGGTCCGGGACATCATCCACCATTCCCAGAGGGCTGGTCTGTCGAGCGCCTTCCTGTCTCTCGATCAGGAGAAGGCGTTCGACAGGGTGGATCACGAATACTTACTCGGAACTCTGCGAGCTTTCGGGTTCGGGACGCATTTTGTCGCCCGGATCCGACTTCTGTACACTGCCGCGGAGTGTCTAGTGAAGGTTAACGGGTCCCTGACGGCGCCCCTTCGCTTTGGGAGAGGGGTACGTCAGGGCTGCCCCCTGTCTGGCCAGTTGTATTCTATTTGCGTGGAGCCTTTCCTGCGCCTCTTGCGGAGGAGGTTGTCGGGATTGGTTCTGCGCGGGCCGGGCATCGGGGTGGTCCTTTCGGCTTACGCCGATGACGTGCTCCTTATGTTTAGTGACCCGGCTGACCTGCGGAGGATGCGCGAGTGCCAGGAGGTCTACTCTGCCGCTTCTTCTGCCAGGATCAACTGGGGTAAATGTTCTGGACTCCTGGTCGGTCAGTGGCAGATGGATCCCCTACCCGAGGAGCTCAGGCCTTTCACCTGGAGCAGGACCAGCCTCCTCTACCTGGGGGTCCATCTCTGCCCCGCTGAGGAATCCTGGCTGGCAAACTGGCAGGAACTGGAGACGAAAGTCACCGCTCGCCTGCGGCGCTGGACAGGACTGCTCCGAGTGCTATCTTACCGAGGTCGAGTTCTGGTCATAAACCAGCTGATCGCTGCCATGTTGTGGTATCGGCTGGTCACTTTGACCCCTCCCCCGGACTTTGTCACAAGAATCCAGAGATTGTTAGTCGACTTCTTCTGGGACAAAAGATTGCACTGGGTCGCTGCCGAGGTTCTGAGTCTCCCGCTTAGGGAGGGTGGTCAGGCGCCAGTGTGCCTACGCACACAGGTGGCGACTTTCCGCCTTCAGACCCTGCAGCGATACCTCTACGTTGAGCCTCCTCCTAGATGGTGTGCCCTGATGACGTATTTCTTCCGTCAGGTGCACGGCCTGAATTATGACGTGCAGCTCCTGTTTATAGAACAGCTGGGCCTCGGTGGCTCCTTGCAGGCGTTGCCCGTCTTTTACCAGGACCTGATCAAAGTCTGGAAAGTGGTGGCCTCGCGACGCAGCTCTCCCCCGTCAGGAGTAGCGGCTATCGTCAGAGAGCCGCTGCTCAGGAATCCGCCCCTCCGTCCTTTTCAGTGGTTGGCGGAGAGGAGGGCTGTGGCCGCAGGGGTGACCAGGATCGGGGACGTGCTGGGTGGCGGAGGACTGGGCTGGATGCTCCCGCAGGAGTTGGCGCGACGCGCGTCTGTGAGTGTCCAGGTCGCAGCCGATGCCATCCAGGACCTGAGAACGGTCGTGCTCGGACCCGACGTTATTTTGGGTCTTGAGGCGGCCCAGGTGCGCGGTGGTCTTCCGTCTGAGCGTTCCCCTGTTCGGACGGAATTCCACATTGGCCCCAAGCCCCGAACCCTCCCTCGGGTGCTGGTGCCCCGCAATATGAGCCGCCTTGGGGACATGCCCTCTGTGCCTTTTGGCACGGCAAAGAGGGGCTTCTTGTACGGACTGCTGCTGCACACCTTCCATTTTCTCGCCCTTGTCCGTCGCCCGGACACGCCTTGGCGTGCCTTGTTGCCGTCCGGCGGCGGAGGCCCCCGATGGGAGGCCCTCTACGGAGGTGTCCTCCCCCTTTCTATCGGGGACCTGGGTTGGAGGGTGTTGCATGCAGCAGTCCCTTATAATAAGAGGATGCATAGGTTCACGGACTCTCAGGACACGTGCCCTTTTTGCGGTCTTGTGGAGTCCGTGGACCATGTATACATAGGGTGTTGTAGGCTGCACTCCCTTTTTAGTTATTTGAAAAACCTTTTATTGATGTTTTGTTTGCACTTCAGCCCCACGCTCCTGATCTATGGGCACCCGGTGCGGAAGGGGGTCGGGAAGGAGGAGGACCTCCTCGTGAACCTGCTCCTGGGCCTGGCCAAGTTGGCCATTAACAGGTCCAGGCAGCGGGCGATCGACGGGGGAGTCCCGCCCGATTGTTTGTCCCTCTTCCGTGGCTACGTTCGCTGCCGGATGTCCCTGGAGAAGGAGCACGCGGTGTCTGCTGGCACTCTCGAGGCCTTCCGTGCTCGGTGGGCACCGCGGGGACTGGGGTGTTTTGTTGACCCCTTTAATCACATTTTGATTTAAAGTTTGTAAGTTTCCTTTAAACTTTGTTCTTGGTTTTACAGCTGACCTGAATTAGGGGCTGTGCCTGATTTATCCCAATTTTGTTGATTTGGTTTTCATTTAAAAGATTATCAGTTAAGTATTGTCCTCAGGGACGGGAAGTATGCGTTGTGCTTCCTGCAAGAAACCCATACCGTTCCGGGAGACGAAGCCACGTGGCTCCTGGAGTGGCGAGGGGGGGTCTACATGAGTCACCTAGCCTCCAATTCTGGCGGGGTGGCTATCTTGTTGGCCCCGCATTTTCAGCCGGTGATCTTGGGGGTCAAGGAGCCAGTGCCAGGCCGGTTGCTGCACCTGACTGTGCGTCTGGGGGGGGGCGGTGCTTCACTTTGTGAATGTGTACGCTCCCCTGGGCACGCAGCAGCAAGCGAGCTTCTTTGAAGAAGTGTCCACTCATCTCGGCTCCATCGACGCTGGCGAGTGCATCGTCCTCGGGGGGGATTTCAATTGCACCCTCGGGGTCCGGGACCGTCACGGTACCCTGCACTGCACGCGAGGTGTGAGTAAGTTGCGGGACCTGGTCAGGTCCTTCGACTTAGTGGATGTCTGGCGAAATCTCCATCCTGACTCCAGCGTGTTCACCTTTGTGTCACCTGGAGTCGGAGCGTCCAGACTCGACCGCCTTTACGTTTCGAAGGCGTACGTGTCCTGCGTTCCGGCTGCTTCTATACAGCAGGTTCCGTGCACGGACTACCGTCTGGTGTGGGCGGAGCTCACTTAGTTCTGCGCTCGGACAGGGTCCGCGTTCTGGCATTTTAATAACCTGTTGTTGGAAGACCAGCGGTTCCTGGACTCGTTCCGTCGCTTCTGGGCCGGCTGGAGAAGGAAGCGCGGAGACTTCCCCTCCTTGAGGCTATGGTGGGACGTGGGCAAAGCTCACGTCCGAGTTTTCTGTCAAGAGTACGCGAAGGGGTCGACAAAGAGACGCAAATCCAGGGTCGAGGAGTTGGAGAAGGAGGTGCTCGACCTGGAGGCACGTCTCCGTCAGCCCGACGCGGACCCGGCCCTGCGGTCGGTGTACGATGAGAAGAAGGGCGCGCTGCGGGACCTGCAACTGGTCGGGTCTCGGGGCGCGTTCGTGAGGTCGCGGATCTGTTTCCTTAAGGAGATGGACCGTGGCTCTCCCTTCTTCTACTCACTGGAAAAAAGGCACGGGGTCCGTAAGCAGCTCTTTACGCTGCTGGCCGACGACGGATCACTTGTCTCGGATCCGGAGGGCATCAGGGCCATTGCCCGAGATTACTACACTGCCCTTTTCTCTCCGGATCCGTCCAGTGAGGAAGCTTGCAGAGTTTTGTGGGAGGACCTGCCGCAGGTCGGCCCGGAGTGCGCCGGAAAGCTCGACTCCCCTATAAGTCTGGGGGAGCTGACCGGCGCACTCGACGGTCTTTCTAGGGGCAAAACCCCGGGACTAGACGGGCTGACCGTGGAGTTCTTCAGGGCGTTCTGGGACGTCTTGGGGAGCGACTTCGCGGGGGTCCTGGGGGAGAGCATTGCTACCGGGGAGATGCCCCTTTCGTGGCGCAGGGCCGTGATTGCCCTGCTGCCGAAGAAGGGGGATCTCCGCCTTCTTAAAAACTGGCGCCCGGTCTCCCTCCTCAGCACGGACTACAAAATCTTCGCCCGAGCCATGTCTTCTCGGCTCGGCACCGTGCTGGACCACATGATCCACCCTGACCAGTCCTACACCGTCCCGGACCGAACCATTTATGATAACATCCATCTGGTCCGGGACATCATCCACCATTCCCAGAGGGCTGGTCTGTCGAGCGCCTTCCTGTCTCTCGATCAGGAGAAGGCGTTCGACAGGGTGGATCACAAATACTTACTCGGAACTCTGCGAGCTTTCGGGTTCGGGACGCATTTTGTCGCCCGGATCCGACTTCTGTACACCGCCGCGGAGTGTCTAGTGAAGGTTAACGGGTCCCTGACGGCGCCCCTTCGCTTTGGGAGAGGGGTACGTCAGGGCTGCCCCCTGTCTGGCCAGTTGTATTCTATTTGCGTGGAGCCTTTCCTGCGCCTCTTGCGGAGGAGGTTGTCGGGATTGGTTCTGCGCGGGCCGGGCATCGGGGTGGTCCTTTCGGCTTACGCCGATGACGTGCTCCTTATGTTTAGTGACCCGGCTGACCTGCGGAGGATGCGCGAGTGCCAGGAGGTCTACTCTGCCGCTTCTGCCAGGATCAACTGGGGTAAGTGTTCTGGACTCCTGGTCGGTCAGTGGCAGATGGATCCCCTACCCGAGGAGCTCAGGCCTTTCACCTGGAGCAGGACCAGCCTCCTCTACCTGGGGGTCCATCTCTGCCCCGCTGAGGAATCCTGGCCGGCAAACTGGCAGGAACTGGAGACGAAAGTCACCGCTCGCCTGCGGCGCTGGACAGGACTGCTCCGAGTGCTATCTTACCGAGGTCGAGTTCTGGTCATAAACCAGTTGATCGCCGCCATGTTGTGGTATCGGCTGGTCACTTTGACCCCTCCCCCGGACTTTGTCACAAGAATCCAGAGATTGTTAGTCGACTTCTTCTGGGACAAAAGATTGCACTGGGTCGCTGCCGAGGTTCTGAGTCTCCCGCTTAGGGAGGGTGGTCAGGCGCCAGTGTGCCTACGCACACAGGTGGCGACTTTCCGCCTTCAGACCCTGCAGCGATACCTCTACGTTGAGCCTCCTCCTAGATGGTGTGCCCTGATGACGTATTTCTTCCGTCAGGTGCACGGCCTGAATTATGACGTGCAGCTCCTGTTTATAGAACAGCTGGGCCTCGGTGGCTCCTTGCAGGCGTTGCCTGTCTTTTACCAGGACCTGATCAAAGTCTGGAAAGTGGTGGCCTCGCGACGCAGCTCTCCCCCGTCAGGAGTAGCGGCTATCGTCAGAGAGCCGCTGCTCAGGAATCCGCCCCTCCGTCCTTTTCAGTGGTTGGCGGAGAGGAGGGCTGTGGCCGCAGGGGTGACCAGGATCGGGGACGTGCTGGATGGCGGAGGACTGGGCTGGATGCTCCCGCAGGAGTTGGCGCGACGCGCGTCTGTGAGTGTCCAGGTCGCAGTCGATGCCATCCAAGACCTGAGAACGGTCGTGCTCGGACCCGACGTTATTTTGGGTCTTGAGGTGGCCCAGGTGCGCGGTGGTCTTCCGTCTGAGCGTTCCCCTGTTCGGACGGAATTCCACATTGGCCCCAAGCCCCGAACCCTCCCTCGGGTGCTGGTGCCCCGCAATATGAGTCGCCTCGGGGACATGCCCTCTGTGCCTTTTGGCACGGCAAAGAGGGGCTTTTTGTATGGACTGCTGCTGCACACCTTCCATTTTCTCGCCCTTGTCCGTCGACCGGACACGCCCTGGCGTGCCTTGTTGCCGTCCGGCGGCGGAGGCCCTCGATGGGAGGCCCTCTACGGAGGTGTCCTCCCCCTTTCTATCGGGGACCTGGGTTGGAGGGTGTTGCATGCAGCAGTCCCTTATAATAAGTGGATGCATAGGTTCACGGACTCTCAGGACACATGCCCTTTTTGCGGTCTTGTGGAGTCCGTGGACCATGTATACATAGGGTGTTGTAGGCTGCACTCCCTTTTTAGTTATTTGAAAAACCTTTTATTGATGTTTTGTTTGCACTTCAGCCCCACGCTCCTGATCTATGGGCACCCGGTGCGGAAGGGGGTCGGGAAGGAGGAGGACCTCCTCGTGAACCTGCTCCTGGGCCTGGCCAAGTTGGCCATTAACAGGTCCAGGCAGCGGGCGATCGACGGGGGAGTCCCGCCCGATTGTTTGTCCCTCTTCCGTGGCTACGTTCGCTGCCGGATGTCCCTGGAGAAGGAGCACGCGGTGTCTGCTGGCACTCTCGAGGCCTTCCGTGCTCGGTGGGCACCGCGGGGACTGGGGTGTTTTGTTGACCCCTTTAATCACATTTTGATTTAAAGTTTGTAAGTTTCCTCTAAACTTTGTTCTTGGTTTTACAGCTGACCTGAATTAGGGGCTGTGCCTGATTTATCCCAATTTTGTTGATTTGGTTTTCATTTAAAAGATTATCAGTTAAGTATTGGAAGGGATCATCAACAGTGGTATCAAGCAGCATAAGTGAAACCAAAATGCTGGAAAAACTCAGCAGGTCTGACAGCATCTTTGGAGAGAAGCAGAGTTAATGGGCAGAATCTTCTGGCTGGCATGTGGGTGGCAGAGTCTGCACACCAGCGCTTAAAATGTCGCATGCTGACGTCTGAAGGTTAGTGCGTGGCATCACGATATTTCAGACGGTGGGCGCGCTACGCAGCTATGCGCACCCACCATTAATTAAAGGCCTTGGAAAGGCCATTAACTCTCCAATCGACCAGGATTTTGAGGGGCCTGTGCGAACTTTGAGTCAGCGCACGGGCCCAATGGGCAGATAGGTAAGTGATTTCTTTACAAACCTCATCCAGTGGTGGGATAAGATGTGATATCGGGTTTAAAAACTTTTAATAAAGTGTTTGTGTTCTTCACTAACATGTCCCATCTCGTGTGACATTTTCACATGAGGGGGACGTGTTAATGATTTTTAATTTTTTCTATTTTTAGAGTTTCAGCGATCTCCCTGAGGCAGCACTTTGCCTCAGGGAGATGTGCACTCTTTCGTGCACATGCGCGAAACAGCGCACTCTGGCAGTTGGGGAATTTCCCCCCCCCCCCCCACAGGAAGCGACACGCTGGGCGGGCCTTAATTGGCCCGCCCACCTAAAATGGGGTGGGGCCAGTTTCGGCAGCCGCGATCAGCTGCCTGCCCAACGCCAAGTCGGTCGGGCCTGCCCGACCATCAAGGGCAAAATTCTGCCCAATGCTTTGAATCTGTACAACCCTTCTTCAGGTGCTTTCAGATTTCCAACATCTGCAGTATTTTGCTTTTATTTTAAGGGGCACTTGCTTAGCAACAACCAACTTACTGATGCTCAGCTCGGGTTCCACCAGGGTCACTCAGCTCCTCACCTCATTACAGCCATGGTCCAAACATGGATAAAAGAGCTGAACCCCTAAGGTCAGGTGAGAGTGACTGCCCTTGACATCAAGACAGCATTTGACAAGTGTGGCATTAGGGAACCCTAGCAAAATTGGAAATTGGAAAACTCTCCACTGATTGGAGTCATTCCTAGCACAAAGGAAGATGGTTGTGTTTGCTGGAGTCAAAGATCTCATTTCTAGGACATCACTGCAGGAATCTCTCAGGGCAGTGTCCTTGGCCCAACCTTCTTCAGCTGCTTCATCAATGACCATCCATCTTAAGGTCAAAAGTGGGGATGTTCACTGATGATTGTACAATCTTCAGCACCATTCAGACTCCTCAGATACTGACGCATGTCCAAATGCAGCAAGACCTGGACAATATCCAGGCTTGGGTTGACAAGTGGCAAGTAATATTCACGCCACACAGTGCCAGGCAATCACCATCATCAATAAGAGAGAGAATCTAACCATTGCCCCTTGACGTTCAATGGCACTATCAGCACTGAATCCCCCACTATCAACATCCTAGAGGGGGCGGCGGGGGGTTACCACTGGCCAGAAACTGAACTGGACTAGCCATATAAATACTATGACTACAAGCGCAGATCAGAGACTAGGAATACTGCAGTGAGTAACTCACCTCCTGACTCCCCAAAGCCTGTTCACCATCTACAAGGCACAAGTCAGGAGTGTGATGGAATACTCCACTTGACTGGATGGGTACAGCTCCAAGAATACTCAAGAAGCTTGACACATTGAAATATAGAATTATGGCAAATAGGAGCAGGAGTAGGTCATTTGGGACTTTGAGCCTGCTTCACCATTCAATATGATCATGGCTGATCTTCTATCTCAACGCTGTGCTCTCACACTCTGCCCATGCCCCTTGGCAGCTTTAAAGTCCAGAAATCAAATACTTCCTTCTTAAATATATTCAGTGACTTGGCCTCCACAACCTTCTGTGGTAGAGAATTCCTTGGTTCACCAGCCTCAGAGTGAAGAGGTTTCTCCTCATCTCAGTCCTAAATGGCCTACTCCATATCCTGAGACTGTGACCCCTTGTCCTAGACATCCCAGCCAGAGGAAACATCATCCCTGCATCCAGTCTGTCCACCCCCATCAGAATTTTATATGTTTCAATGAGATCCTCTATTATTCTTCTAAATTCCAATGAATACAGGTTTAGTCAGTCCAATCTCCCCCCTGACAAACCTAGGAATCAGTCTGGTGTACCTTCGCTGCACTCCCTCTTTGGCAAGTGTATCCTTTCTTAGGTAAGGAGGCCAAAACTGCACACAATACTTCAGGTGTGGTCTCACCAAGGCACATTTGCATTAAGACATCCCTGTTCCTGTACTCAAGTCCTTTTGCAATGAAGGCCAACATACCATTTGCCTTCTTAACTGCTTGCTGCACCTACATGCTTGCTTTCACATTCCTGGCTAGCTCAGTTGGTAGAGCATGAGACTCTTAATCTCAGGGTCATGGGTTCGATCCCCACGTTGACCGCTGTAACTTTCGCTTGGCCTAAATAGCCAAGTGGTTATGGTACTGGGCTTGTAACCCCAAGATCAAGAGTTCAAATCTCACCATGGCAAACTATGAAACAATGTAAACTTCATTGTTCCCGAGTGTGGGGACATTTACTGCCCGGAATCGAGAACTGTAACAGAGTGGCTCAGATTCACATTTATGGCCTAAATAGCCAAGTGGTTATGGTACTAGGTTTGTAACCCCAAGATCAAGAGTTCAAATCTCACAATGGCAAACTATGAAACAATGTAACTTCATCTGAATAGGAACAGATGGAAACATGTTTGTAAGCTTGGCCTAAATAGCCAAGTGGTTATGGTACTGGGCTTGTAACCCCAAGATCAAGCGTTCAAATCTCACAATGGCAAACTATGAAACAATGTAACTTCATCTGAAACAGATGGAAATGGGTTTGTACTCGAAAGAGGTACATGCTTGCTTTCAGTGATTGGCGTATAAGGACACCCAGTCCCTTTGTACATCAACATTCCCCAATCTATCATTTACATAATACTCAGTCTGTTTTTCCTACCAAAGTGGATAACTTTGCACTTATCCATATTACACTGCATCTGCCATGTATTTGCCCACCCACTTAAATTGTCTAAATCATCTTGAAGCCTCTTAACATCCTCCTCACCACTCACATTCCCACCTAGTTTTGTGTCATCAGCAAACTTGGAAATATTACATAGATAAAAACAAAAAAACTGCGGATGCTGGAAATCCAAAACAAAAACAGAATTACCTGGAAAAACTCAGCAGGTCTGGCAGCATCGGCGGAGAAGAAAAGAGTTGACGTTTCAAGTCCTCATGACCCTTCGACAGAACTTGAGTTCGAGTCCAAGAAAGAGTTGAAACCAGCTTATATTTCAACTCTTTCTTGGACTCGAACTCAAGTTCTGTCGAAGGGTCATGAGGACTCGAAATGTCAACTCTTTTCTTCTCCGCCGATGCTGCCAGACCTGCTGAGTTTTTTCAGGTAATTCTGTTTTTGTTTTGGAAATATTACATTTGGTTCCCTCATCCAAATCATTGATTTATATTGTGAATAACTGGGGCCCAAGCACTGATCCCTGCTGTATCCCCACTAGTCACCGCCTGCCATTCTAAAAAAGACCCATTTATTCAAAGAACAAAGAAAAGTACAGCACAGGATCAGGCCCTTCAACCGTATGCCGATCATATTGCCCCTCAACTAAAACATTTTGCACTTCCGTATCCCTCTATTCCCATCCTATTCATGTATTTGTCAAGCTGCCTCTTAAACACCACTATCGTACCTGCTTCCACCACCTCCTCTGGCAGCGAATTCCAGACACTCACTACTCTCTGCGTAAACAACTTGCCCCGCACATCTCCTCTATAGCTTTCTCTTCTCACCTTAAATCTATGTCCCCTAGTAATTGACTCTTCCAACCTGGGAAAAAGCTTCTGACTATCTACTGTGTCCATGCCATTCATAATTTTGTAAACTTCTATCAAGTCGCCCCTCAATCTCCGTCACTCTAGTGAGAACAATCCGAGTTTCTCCAACCTCTCCTCATAGCTAATAACCTCCAGACCAGGTAGCATCCTGGTAAACCTCCTCTGCACCCTCTCCAACACCTCCATATCCTTCTGGTAATGTGGTGACCAGAATTGTACGCAATATTCCAAGCATGGCCTAACCAAGGTTCTATACAGCTGCAGCATGACTTCCCAGCTTTTATACTCAATACCCCTGCCAATGAAGGCAAGCATGCCATATGCCCTCCTGACTACCTTATCCACCTGCGTTGCCACTTCCAGTGAACTGTGGACCTGTACACCCAGATCCCTCTGCTCGTCGATGCACTTAAGGGTTCTGCCATTTACTGTATAATTCCTGCCCGTATTAGACCTTCCAAAATGCATTACCTCGCATTTGTCCGGATTAAACTCCATCTGCCATTTCTCCGCCCAAGTCTCCAACCGATCTATATCCCGTTGTATCCTTTGACAATCCTCTTCACTATCTGCAACTCCTCCAACCTTAGTGTCGTCTGCAAACTTACTAACTAGCCCGGTTACATTTTCCTCCAAATCATTTATGTATACTACAAACAGCAAAGGTCCCAGCACTGTTAACGTTAATTATAATCTTCAAAAATTCTCTCGATTCTAGAAAATCCAGCAGATTTGAAAATAGCTAATGTAACACCTTTATTCAAGAAAGGAGGGAGGCAGAAAGCAGGAAACTATAGGTCAGTTAACCTAACATTTGTCATAAGGAAAGTGCTAGAATCTAATATTAAGGAGGTTATAACTTACTCTCTGTTTCCTGTTTGCTAACAAATTCTCAATCAATGGCAATATATTATCCCCAATCCCATGTGTTTAATTTTACACACTAACCTTTTATTTGGGACTTGATCAAAAGCTTTCTGAAAATCCAAATACACATCCACTGCTTCTCCTTGATCAATTCTGCTAGTTACATCCTCAAAAAACTCCAGTAGGTTTGTCAAACATGATTCCCTTTCATAAATCCATATTTAATTTGTCTAACCCCATTGATATTTTCGAAGTGTCCTGTTATTATATCCTTTGTAACAGAATCTCGCATTTTCCCTACTACTGATATTAAACTAACTGGCCTGTATTTCTGTGTTTTCTCCCTCCCTCCTTTTTTAAATAGTGGGTTTACATTTGCCACCCTCCAATCTGCTGGGGCTGTTCCAGAGTCTACATAATTTTGGAAGATGACAACCAGCGTATCCACTATTTCCATGGCCACCCCCTTTAGTACCCTGAGATGTAGATTGGGATTTATTGGGTCTTGGGATTTATCGGCTTTCAGTCCCATTAATTTCTCCAGCACTATGTTTTAGTAATACTGATTTCCTTCAATTCCTCCTTTGCACCAGACCCTCGGTTCCCTAGTATTTCTGGGAAGTTATTTGTCTTCCTCCGTAATGACAGAATTAAAGTAGTTGTTTAATTGCTCTGCCATTTCCTTATTCTCGGTTATAAATTCATCCATTTCAGACTGTAAGGACCTACATTTGTCTTCACTAATCTTTATCTTTTTACATACTTATAGAAGCTTTATCAGTCTGCTTTTATATTCCTTGCAAGTTTATTCTCATATTCTATTTTTCCCCCCTCTTAGTCAATTTCTTGGTCCTCCTTTGCTGAATTCTAAACTGCTCCCAATCCTCAGGCTTGCTATTTTTTCTAGCAACTTTATATGACTCCTCCTTGAATCTAATACTACACTTAATTTCTTTTGTTAGCCATGGATGGACTACTTTTCCTGTTGTGTTTTTGCACAAAAAAGGAATGTATAACTGTTGCAATGCATACATTTGTTCCTTAAAGATTAGCCGCCTACATTAATCCCTTAAATATTAGCCATTGTCTCCCTTTTATTGCCATTTAATGAAGTTTCCCAATCTATCTTAGCCAACTCACATCTCATCCCTTCATAGTATCATTTAAGATTTAGGACCCTAGTTTCAGATTGGACTACTTCACTTTCCATCGTAATTAAGAATTCTATCATGTTATGGTCACTGTTCCCTAAAGGACCCTGCACACAAAATTATTAATTAACTCCTTCTCGTTGCACAATACCAAATCTAGGATAGCCTGTTCCCTAGTCAGTTGCTCAACTTACTGGTCTGAAAAACCATCTCGTACACACCCCAGGATTATTGTTAATTCTTAGCTCTACCAAGACTGATTTTACATCTAGATTTTCTGAGCCAATATCCTCTCTCACTATCGCACTGATTTCATCCTTAACTAACAATGCCATGCCACCTCCTTTTCCTTTTTGCCTGTCTTTCCTAAATATTCAGTTCCTAGCCTTGGTCACCCTGCAGCCGTGTCTCCATAATTGCAATTATATCGTACCCATTTACGCTATTTGTGCTGTTAATGCACCTAACTTATTGCGAATGCTCCGTGCATTCAGATACAGCGCCTTTAGGCTTGTCTTTTTAACATTTTTACACATCTCTTTTTGTACTATGGTCCTATTTACTGCTACCCTTGTTTCCTCTGCCTTCTACTTTTGCTTTCTAAGTTTCTGTCTTTGATTCCTATATTTGTTTCCCCGCTCAAGTTCCCATCCCCCTGCCAATCTAGTTTAAACTCTCCCCCGCAGTGCTAGAGAATACCCTTGCAAGGCTATTGGTTCCGGTCCTGTTGGGATGCAACCTGTCCAGGTCCCATCTTCCCCTGAATCGGTCCCTATGCCTTAGGAATCTAAATCCCTCCCTCCTACACCATTCTCCAGCCACGCATTCATCCGGTCTATTCTCCTATTCCTTATCTCGCTGGCACATTGCACTGGGAGTAATCCCGAGACTACTACTTTTGAGATCCTGCTTTTTAATTTATTTCCTAGCTTCCTCTATTCTGCTTTCAGGACTTCATTCCTCTTTTTACCTACGTTGTTGGTACCGATATGGACCACAACCTCTGGCTGTTCACCCTCCCTTTCAGAATGTCCTGCAGCCGCTCAGTGACATCCTTGACCCTGGTACCAGGGAGGCAATACCATCCTGGTGTCATGACTGCGGCCACAGAAACGTTCATCTGTTCCTTTACGATTGGATCCTCTATCACTATTGTTCTCCCACTCTTTTCTCCCCCCTTTATGCAGCTGAGCCACTCGTACCAAGGATTTGGCTGTTGCTGCATTCCCCTAAGAAACCAACTCCCCCAGCGGTAACCAAAATGAAAAATCTGTTGGAGAGGGTGATGGACCCAGGGGACTCCTCACCTACCTGGCTAGTGCTTTTATTCTGTCTGGCGATGACCAATTCCCTTCCTGCGCACGCTTTACCTGTGGTGTGACCACCTCATTGTATGTACTATTCCACGAAGATCTCATCCTTCCGGCTGCTCCACAGTGACTCCAGCCACACCTCCAACTCTGAAATGGATTTCGAGTAGCTGCAGCTGGAGACACTTCCTGCATACATGGTCGCTCTGGACACTGGAAGTGTCCCTGATTTCCCACATCGCACAGGAGGAGCATTCCACTTGGCCGAGCTGCCTTGCTATGACTTATCTTTAAATTACTCCATTTACTTTTAGGTCCTCTAGAGGATAGTAAAGACAGAACAATTACTTACCAAGTCTGACTTATCAAGGCTGCTGCTCATCTTACTGAGGAAAGGTAGAAAATGAAAGGATCCTTCCTTCCCTCCACCAAACAGCCTCCGTCACCAAACCCCAACTGAAGCACTCTAATGCAGCCCAAAGCAGCACTCCAGTGCAGAAGACACCATCTATGACAAAGCAGCCCACTTGATTGGCATCTCATCTACAAACATTCACGCCCTCCACCACCAATGCACAGTGGCAGCAGCAATGGCCAACTACAAAATGCACTGCAGAAATTCACCAATGCCTTACATAGCATCTTCCAAACCCATGACTACTACCATCCAGAAGGACAAGGGCAACAGACACATGGGAACACCTGCAAGTTCCCCTCCAAGCCATTCACCATTTTCACTTGGAAATATATCGCCGTTCCTTCATTATCGTTGGGTCAAATTCCTGGAACTCCCTCCCTAACAGCACTGTGGGTGTACTTACACCACATGGACTACAGCAGTTCAAGAAAGCAGCTCACCACCTTCTCAAGGGCAATAAATGCTGGCCTAGTCAGCAATGCCCACAACCCACGAATGAATTAAAAAAATACATGAATCATAAAGTTAGCATGTAGGTACAGCAAGTAATTAGCAAGGCAAATGGAATGCTGGCCGTTACTGCAAGGGGAAGCAGAATAAAAGGTGTGGCTATGGGTACCCGCATGGGCCCCAGTTATGCCTGTCTCTTTAAGGGGTATGTGGAACATTCCTTGTTCCAGTTCTACTCCGGCCTCCTCCCACAACTCTCTCTCCAGTACATCGATGTACTGCTTCAGTGCTGCTTCATGTTCTCATCTGGATCTGGAAAAATTTATTAATTTTGCTTCCAATTTCCACCCCTCCATCATTTTCACATGGTCCATCTCTGACACTTCCCTTCCTTGACCTCTCTGTCTCAATTTCTGGTGACAGACTGTCCACCAATATTCATTACAAGCCTACTGACTCCTACAGCTACCTCGACTACAGCTCCTCACACCCCACTTCCTGTAAGGACACCATCCCATTCTCTTAGTTCCTTTGCCTCTGTCGCATCTGTCCTGATGATGCCACTTTCCAAAACAGTTCCTCTGACATGTCTTCCTTCTTCCTTAACCGAGGTTTCCCACCCATGGTGGTTGACAGGGCCCTCAACCGTGGCCGGCCAATCTCCCGCGCATCCGCCCTCACACCTTCCTTTCCCTCCCAGAACCATGATAGGGTCCCCCTTGTCCTCACTTATCACCCCACCCCAGCCTCCACATTCAAAGGATAATCCGCCACCATTTCCGCCAACTCCAGCATGATGCCACCACCAAACACATCTTCCCTTCACCCCCTGGTGGCATTCCGCAGGGATTATTCCCTCCGGGACACCCTGGTCCACTCCTCCATCTACCATCTACCCTTAATGTCACCTATTAGCACATTCCTTAGATAATATCACCACCTTCAACACCTCTTTGTCCTTTTGTCTATGACATCTTTTGACTATCTCCACCTATCACTGGCCCTCTATCCCGCTGTACCTGTCCCACTCCCCTTTAAACCAGCTTATATTTCACCTCTTTTCTATTTTTACTTAGTTCTGTTGAAGAGTCATATGGACTCAAAATGTTAACTATGTTCCTCTCCGCAGATGCTGTCAGACCTGCCGAGTTTTTCCAGGTATTTTTATTTTTGTTTTATAAAGGTTGGGACGCCTTGTTACAACCATACAGGACATTGATTGGACCACAATTGGGGTATTGCGTACAGTTTTGGTCACCTTATTTAAGGTTATATTGGAGGCAGTTCAGAAAAGGGTCACTAGGTTGATTTCAGGGATGAAGGGAATGTCTTTATGAGGAAGGTTGGGTCTATACTCATTGGAGTTTAGAAGAATCAGATGGTCTTACTGAAACATAAGAATCTGAGAGGATGTTTCCCCTAGAACTCAGAGGCACAGTTTCAAACAAGGGATCTCCCATTTAAGATGAAGATAAGGAAGAATTTTTTCTCTTGGACGGCCATTAATCATTGGAATTTACTACCCCAAAAAGTAGCTGAGGCTGCACCATTGAATATATTCAATGCTGAGTTAGACAACTTTTTGATTTATAAGACCATCAAAGGTTATAGGAAGGGACAGGCAGGAAAATGGAATTAAGGCCACAATCGGATCAGCCATGATATTATTGAATGGTGGAGCAGGCTCAAGGGGCCAAGTGGTCTGCTCCTGCTCCTATTTCTTATGTTATGTTCAAAATTATGAGGGGTTTTGATAGATTAAATAAAGGAGAAACTGGTTCCCCTGGCAGGAGACTTAGAACCAAAAGACAGAGATTTCATATAATTGGCAAAGAAGCCAGAATGGTGAGGAGGTGAAGAGTATTTTTGAAAATGTTAAATTTAATTTGATATGGAGCTTGAATATGAAATTTGGTTTGAGAAGTGGCATTTTTACCACATTATAATTAAAAGGTGTGTAACCATTGTTATTCCACATCATAAGGTCATCCAGAAACTTCTCGTCTTCTTCAGTTCTCCACCCAAAAGCAGGTACAACCCACAACGTCACCATCTCCACCACAGCAAGGAGGCGGGTCTTGATCCCTGTGCTGTTGGCACCAATCTAATCCACACTGGCTGTCCAGCCAACCGGCCACCCCAAGGAGTCTGAGTTGTGCACACACTTTTACCACCTGCCATTGATGTTTATTGGAAGGATTTGCAAGTTGATACTCAACATGTTTGGCCACTTTCTGAACACACCTTCCCTGGCCATGAAGTCCTGGAGTAGAACCTGAACCTGCAGCCACTGACTCAGAGGCAGGGGCACTACCCACTGCATCACAAACCTTCTCATCTAAACTAATGGCTGATAATGTTAAACACAGCAAGTTAGATGTGTTATAATACAAGAGATGTTTTCAGCTTTGGGCCACTCTGGGCTGGAGTCCCTGGGTCTAGTCTAGCAGACTTGGGGGGGGGGGGTGGGGTTAATGGTAGAGAAACGTGGACAGTTCAGGTTGGAGAATTAGTGTAGTGAATTGATGACGCCCACAGCATAGGGCCACAGGGGCTGGGTGGCCCACAGAGCAGGACAGTCCGAGGGTTTGTAGAGTTTGAGGAAAGCGTCTAGTTTTATCAGCCTTGATTAAGAATTGCATGCAAATCAATTTTTGTATTTAATATCTGAGATCCCTGCTGATCTCATTGAAAACATCTAGCCACCAGTCCAACAGCTTTTATTGTCAGGACGCTTTTTTTCTTGCTTTATTGTCCAGACCAATCTGGCATTGTGTGTAGTTAACCTGGATGTACCTCAATGCCCAAAGTGTAGCTAAAAAGGTTGGAGGGCTGAGGCACACATTACTACATGGAATAATGACATTTGTTGCATCAACTGAGGCATGCCCCAAACAAGGTCAGGTATGGGTTTTTGATTAATTTTGGTTACCAAGTATCAGGAATAATAGAGAAGGAACAAAAAGGGAGGCCGGCAAGGGAATATTGATTAAGGACAATGTTACAGTTTTAAATAGAAAGGAGATACTAGATAATTCTAGGATATAACTCAACTCAAACCAAATAGGTTAAGGAACAGAAGAGGAACTGTTACACTGCTGGAGAGATTTTATTTCAGCACTCCTACCTGTGAGATAGATAGATGAGCAAAGTCAGCAAATTTCAAAGATAAGTAACAAAAATATGAGGAAACTGTAATAAGTCTCATATAAACTGGGGAAAACTGTACACAACATAGATAGGGACGGGAAAGGATTTCTGACATGCGTACTGGAGAACCTTCTTGATCACTGCCTCCAGTCCAACAAGGAAGGAAGTAGTGTTAGATGTGATTTAAGCAGGGGCCTAGTACAGGTACGTCAGAAAATTGTAGGGCAAAGCTGCAATGGAGCAATATAGGGAATTCAGGAAAAAGGTAGTTCAGGTACAAACTAAGCATGTTTCTTTGAAGGGAAAAGGTAGAATATCCAAAGCTAATGCACAGTGGATGACAAAGGAAATGGAAGTTAAAATAAAACAGAAAAGAGGCTTATGATAAACAAAGAACAAGGTTCAGTTAATAACCAGGGAAATATAGCAAGGATTTCAAAAAAGTTAATACAGAATGCAGGGAGATTGAGAAAAGATTAGCAAATTGTACACCAAAACATTTTGTTAACATATAGCAACATAGGACTTAGAAGCAGGAAGAGGCCAATCAGCCCTTCAAGCCTGCTCCGCCATTCAATGAGATCATGGCTGATCTGGTAGTGGTCCCAACTCCACTTTGCTGTCTGCCTCTCCATAGCCCTCGATTCCCTCATCTATCAAAAATCTGTCTAATGCTGCCTTAAATAATTCAATGACCCAGCCTCAACTGCTTTCTGGGGAGGAGATTATCACATACTAACAATCCCTTTGAGAGAAAACATTTCTCCTCATCTCCGTCTTAAACGATAGATCTCTTATTCTTAGACTGTGTTCCCTGGTTCTAGTCTCTCCCACAGGTGGAAACATCCTCCCGGTTTCTACCCTATCAAGCCCCCTCAGGATCTTATATATTACAATAAGATCATCTCTCATTCTTCTAAACTAAAGTTATGCCTGTTCAGGGTCCAAAAGGAAATCTTCATGTACAAGAAGGTGATGTAGAGTTATAGAAATTTGCAGCATAGGAGGCGGTCATTCAGTCCATCAAGTCTGTGTGGGCCACTAAAGAGCTATACAGCCTAAATCCAATTTGCAGCTGTTGTTCTGTAACTGAGGGTTTCTGCCTTTGCCGCCTTTTCAGGCAGAGTGTTCCAAATGCCCACCATTCTCTGGGTGAAACTGAGTTCCCAACTTACCTCTAGCCCTTCTACCAGTTACTTTAAATCTATGTCCCCGGGTTATTGACCGCTCTACTAAGAAAAATAGGTCACCCTATCTAGGCCCCTCAGATCCACTCTGTTTAAAGAAAATTGTCCCAGCCTATCCAATCTTTCCTCATAGCTAAAATTCTCTATTCCAAGCTGCATACTTATAAATGTCCTCTGCACTCTCTCCAGTGTGATTACATTCTTCCTGTAATGCAGTGATCAGAACCATATGCAGTACTCTAGCTGTGGTCTGACTAGCTGTGTTATGTTAAGTTCTAGCATAAATTCCCTGCCCTATACCTCAGCTAATGAAGAAAATATGCTGTATGCCTTCTTGACCACCTTATCTACCTGTTCTGCCACTTTCAGAGATCTGTGGACCTGTGTTCCAAGGTTCACTAAATCACTGATATATACCATGAGAAGCAAGGAACCTAGTACTGAACCAAAGTTAAAAAAGAGCAGAATATTCTGGAAATACTCAGGTCAAGCAGCATCTGTGAAGAGAAAGATTTAAAAATATCAGGTGCGACTTTTCAACAGAACCGAGGAAAAGTTAGAAATATAATAGATTTTAAACAAGTGAAAGGGGGCAGGGGGTGGGAGAGAAGAACAACAAAAAAGGTCCATGATAGGGTGGATGGGTTAAATGACAAAGGTTTCATGGTAAAAAAGCTAAAGGCAGTGGTAATGGGAAGAAGTAAAGTCACAGATGATGTGTTCAGGTGGGATATGAACAGCAGGATAGCAGCCATCCAAATGCAAAGTAAAGGGATTAACAAAGAAACAAGACAGAAAACTGATCCAGTGAAATAAAAAAAAATAAAATGGTCTAAAATTGCTGAACTCAAAAGTCCAGAAGGTTGTAAAGCATCAAGTTAAAAATGAGGTGCTGTTCCACGAGCTTGCATTGAGCTTCACTGGAACCCTGTAGGAAGCCAATGACAGAGAGGTCATAGTGGGAGCAAGATAGAAAACTGAAATGACAAGCGAAAGGGAGCTCAGGGTCATGCTTGTGGACAGAACAAAGGTGTTTCACAGAGTGGCCACCCAATCTGCATTTGGTCTCCCCAAGGTAGAAGAGACCACATTGTGAGCTGCAAATACAGTATACTAAATTGAAAGAGGTAAAAATATGTCGCTGTTTCACTTGGGAGTGTTTGGGATTTTGGATGGTGGCAAGGGAGAAGATAAAAGGGCAGGCGATGCATCTCTTGCTCTTGCATGGAAAAATGCCAGAGGAAAGGGAGTTTTCAGGGTGACTGAGGAGTCGACTAGGGTTTTGCAGAAGGAACAGTCCCTTCAGAATACTGAAAGGGAAGGGCAGGGGAAGATGTGCTTAGTGATGGCATCAGGCTGGAGGTGATAGAAATGGCAGAGGATGACCTAGTGAACATGGAGGCTGGTAGGGTGGAAGGTGAGGACAAGTGGAATCACATCATGGTTCTGGGAGAGACAGGAAAGGGTGAGAACAGAGTCCCTGAAATAGACTGGATACAGTTGATCCTCAGTTAAGGAAAATAGAAGACATAATGAGAAGTGCTGGTATTAAAGGTTGTATCCTCCGAACAGCTCAATGGAGACTGAGAAACAGGGAGAAGGGAATAGAGTCCTCACAGGAAGTGGAGTGTGACGAGGTGGGAGTCCGAGAGCTTGCAGTTCAAAATGATAATCAAAGCCTCCTTTATTTCCCTCCTTGCTTCTCTTAGGAACCTGGTATACATTTCATCCATCTTACTATTGTAACTTTTGAGATTTGTAAACATAAGAAAATCTAGTATTCATACAGTCCTATCATTCAACAGCTTCACAGAACAGCAGGCTGTCCCACGAACATTGTGAGAGATGGTATTCGTTACTCAGCATGCCGGACAGCATGATGCATTACCTTAGCTTTTAATTCCTTATTTTCCTCCAGCAGTAACTCGTATTTCTGTCTCAGTTCTATCACTTCAAGTCGTAGTGTTTCTACATCTGCAGTCTCAGGGCCTGCTGTTCCCAAATGCTGTTTCAAGAAACTAATATATATATTAAGGAAATAAACAAAGCACATTTTAATACAGTGAGATTGTCACACTATCATTCCAGCTACATAGAAATGAAGGTGAATATAGGATTTATAGAGCCAATCTTCTGTGGCAGACTGAGTCTGATAAATGATCTAAACCAGTCTACAATACCACAAGACACTGTTAATGGAATGTGGCAGTAGAACCAGCACTGGAGTTGCAGTTGCTTAAGCCTTCCAAAGTATACGTTCAGCTCCAGCCCCTCCACCACAGTCCAAAGTGCCAGTTTGAGTCTCTGCAGGTATATCACTGGACAATAATGAGACACCATGAATGAAGAGAGATAAAACTTAAATTAAATAAAAAGCCATACACTAAGTATAGAGATAATAAAGGAAAGGATGACAAAAAGCAATATATAGTAAGGAACAAAGTCAAAAACAATTAGGAAGGCAAATAGGAACGACAAAATTAAGGAATATAAAATTAAATTGTAAACTAGCATGTTTATTTCATTCAAATCCTATTCAATTTCCTTTTGAAATTACTGATTGTCTCCTTTCTCACCACCCCTTGTAGGCAGCGAATTCCAGGTCATTACCACTCACTGTGGAAATAATTTATTCCTCACATTCCCCTCACATTCTTGCCAAGACCTTACATTTAGGCTCTCAATTCACTGCACAGTCAGCTAATGGGAACAGCTTTACTTTGTCCACCTTGTCTAAACCTGTCAATCTTGTTCACCTCTATCAAATGTCCCCTCAAGCTCCTTTGCAATTCTCAAGTTGTGGCCTAACCACAGCTTTATAAAAGGTTCAGCATAACTTCCTGTTTTTGTACTCCATACCTCGATTATGAAGCCCAAGATCCCATGTGCTTTGCTAATTATTCTCAATATGTTCTACTGCCTTCAAAGATCTATTCATGTGAAACCCAGATCCTTACACCCCTGCCAAATCTTTAGGACAGTGCAATTAAATCTATATTGTCTCTTCCAAAGGCCATCATCTCACACTTCTCTATTTTTCACACTTTACACAGTTGGGGTACCTTTGGCTTTAACTTCTTTCTATTTTCTCTGATATCTTCTGAGACAATAATCACCTTTCTTAAGTTTGCTGATCCACTGCCTATTTTTACCCAAATTGCTACTCTTTCAAGTCAGGCTGGTGAGTGGCTTGGAGGGGAACTTCCAGGTGGTGGTGTTCCCATCTATCTGCTGTTGCCTACTCGGATATTCAGGGCTTCCCTCGAGCCCACTTCATATCAGGTCTGCTCACTGCAGCTCTTTCTTTAATTTGGAATCTATTTCACAGAATCTTAGAATTGTTATGGTACAGGAGGCCAATCAGCCCGTCGTGCCTACACCAGCTCTCCGAATGAGCATTATGACTCAGTGTGATTCTCCTGCCTTTTCCCCATACCCTTGCATATTTTTTCTATTCAAATAATTATCTAATGTCCTCTTGAAATCCTTGATTGAACCTGCCTCCTCCACACTTCCAGATAGTACTTTCCAGAACCACTCGCTGTGTGAAGAAGTTTTTTCTTACATTGCATTTGCTTCTTTTGCAAATCATTTTAAATCTGTGCTCCTTCGTTCTAGATCCTCTTATGAGTGGGGACAGTTTCTATCTAATCTGTCCAGCTCCCTCAGGATTTTGAACACCTTTATCAAATCTCCTCTCAGCCTTCTCCTCTTCAAGGACGCCTGTCCCAACCTCTCCAAACTATCTTCATAACTGAAGTTTCTCATCCCTGAAATCATTCTTGTAAACCTCCTTTGCACTCTCTCCAATGCATTCACATCCTTCCTTAGTGTGGCACCCAGAATTGTACACAATTGGCCAGCTGAGGTCTAACCAGTGTCTTTTATAAGCTCAGCATAACCTCCCTGCTCTTGTACTCCATGCCCCTATTAATAAAGCCCAGAATACTGTATGTTTTATTAATTACTCTGTTCACCTGTCCTGCCACCTTCAATGATCTAATGCACAAAGACACCCAGGTCCCTCTGCTCCTGAACCCACTTAAGAATTGTACACTTATTTTATATTGACTCTCCATGTTTTTCTACCGAAATGCATCACCTCATTTCTCCACATTGAACTTCATCTGCCAACTATCTGCCCACTCCACCAACTTGTCAATGTCCTTTTGAAATTCTACACTGTCGTCCTCACAGTTTTCAATGCTTCCAAGTTTTGTTTCATCTGCAAACTTTCAAATTGTCCCCTTCACACCAAGATCTAGATCATTAATATATATCAGGAAAAGCAAGGGTCCCAACCCCTGGGAAACTCCACTACAAACCTTCCTCTAGTCCGAAAAATGCCCATTGACCATTACCCTCTGATTCCTATTACTCAGCCAATTTTGTATCCACGTTGCTACTGTCCCTTTTATTCCATGAGCTATAACTTTTCTTACAAGTCTGTTGTGTGGCACTGTATCGAATGTCTTTTGGAAGTCCATGTACACCACACCAACAGCATTACCCTCATCAATCCTCTTCAAGTTAGTTAAACACAATTTCTTCATTAGAAATCCATGCTGCCTCTTCTTAATCAACTCACATTTTTCCATGTGACTACTAATTCTATCCCAAATAATTGTTTCACCACAGGGACTGCAGCTGTTCAAGAAGGCAGTTCACCACCACCTTCTCAAGGGCAACTAGAGATGGGCAATAAAGGCTGGCCCAGCAAGCGAAGCCCATATCCCATGAATGAATAAAAAAAAGTGATCACTGTCTCCTAAGTGGTCCCCCACTGACACTTGATCTACTTGGCCCACCTCATTTCCAAGAACAAGGTCCAACAGTGCATGATTTTTTTTGTTGGATTGGACATATACTGCTGCAGAAAATTCTGCTGAACACAATCTAGGAATGCTTGCCCCTCTCTGTCCTTTACATTACCACTATTCCAGTCTATATTCGGGTAATTTAAGTCCCTCTTTATAACTACTCTGTAATGTTTGCATCTCTCTGTAATTTCCCTGCAGTTTTGTTCTACATCCTTCCCACTAGCTGGTGGTCTACTATAGACTACAATGAGCAATGTAATTGCACCCTTTTTGTTCCTTAGCACTAGGCAAATTGATTCTGTCCTTGAACCCTCTGGGACATCCTCTTTCTCCAGCACTGCAATGCTCTCCTTAACTAAGCCCACCACCCCTCCTCCTTCCCTTCCCTTTCTATCTTTTCTGAACACCTTGTACCCAGGAATATTTAACACCCAGTCCTGCCCTCCTTGAGCCAGGTCTCTGTTATCGCCATATCATATTTCTGCATGACAATCAGTGCCTGTAACTCCCTAATCTTATTTACTATACTCCGTGCATTCACATACATGTGCAGTAACCCTGATTTAGGCGTCATTACTTTCTCCCTTGCCCCAACTCCATCTTTTAACTTACTATTCTTTATACTAGTGCTTTCTGTCTCTCCCAATATTTTGTGTAGCTTGCTATTCCTCTCTAATATTTTTTCTTGGTTCCTACACCCCTGCCAGGTTAGTTTAAAGCCCTCCCAACAGCACTAGCAAAACGCCCCTCAGTCCCAGCTCTGTTCAGATGCAATCCGTCCAGCTCGTAGAGGTGCCACCTCCCCCAGAGCCAGTCCCAATGTCCCAAGAATCTAAAGCCCTCCCTCCTGCACCATCTTTCCAGCCACGCATTCATCTGTCTTATCCTCCTATTTCTGTATGCACTGGCACGTGGCACTGGGAGCAATCCAGAGATTACTACATTAGAGGTCCTGCTTGCTAATGTTCTACCTAGCTCCTTAAATTCTGATCGCAGGGCCAGATCCCCCTTCCTACCTAAGTCAATGGTACCAATGTGGACCATGACCTCCGACTAATCACTCTCTCTGTTCCTTCCTTTTAGCTTAGCTTAATGGATCTATTCCGGATTCCTATCTTTGTCCATTACCTGGGACTTCCTTCTGGGACCTCTCCCAGTTCCCCTCCCGTGTCCTGCTCCTTGGGACACCTATTTGATAATGGTATTGTGGTTCAGGTCATCTGACCTGCTTTTCTTGCCGTTTGCCCTTCCTTGCTTCCGCACAGGCACCCAGGACCAGCCTGAAGGTGGCAAAATAAACAAACTGCGCATGTGTGGCCATTTCCCAGATAGCGCTTATGCAAAAGGCCAGAGGCTCATCGGGAACTGGAGCTCCCAACCTCATACTTCAAATTAAGGAATCTGCGTTTCATCAAAATGTTAACTTTTTGTGATTCATGTACAAGGGCACCCACATGTCTCTGAGTGTAAACATTTCCCAGTTTCTCAGCACTCAACAAATATTCTGGCTTTTTATTTTTCTCTCCAAAGTGGATAGCTTCACACCGCCATTATAATCCATCTGACAAGTTTTTACCCACTCACCCAACATATCTATATCCTCTGCAGCACCTTCGTATCTTCACCACTTACCTTCCCATTTTATAATATACCAAGTTTGCTGATGATAGTCAGTCCTCTCATCTAAGTCATTAGTGTTGATTGTAAATGGTTTTGGTCCAAGTACTGATCCTTGCATTATCTTGATAGTCACAGTCTGCTGACTCTGAAAATGTGGCATTTATCGCTACTGTTTCTGTCTTTTAATCAATCCTCAGTCTTGGCTAATATAATACCAAATTTTATTTACTCGTTCATGGGATGTGAACATACCAGCATTTATTGCCCATCCCTAATTGTCCTTGAGGTGGTGGTGAGGGATCACCTTCTTGAACCGCTGCAGTCTATGTGGTGTAGATACACCCACAGTGCTGTTAGGGAGGGAGTTCTTGTATTGCTTCTTGTAGTTGGTACACGTTGCTGCTACTGTGCCTCGGTGGTGGAGGGAGTGAATGTTTGTGGATGTGGTACCAATCAAGCGGGCTGCTTTGTCCTGGATGATGTTGAGTTTCTGTTGTTGGAGCTGTACTCATACAAGCAAGTGGAGATTATTCCATTACACTCCTGACTTGTGTCTTGTAGGTTGTGGACAGACTTTGGAGAGTCAGGAGGTGAGATACTCGCTGCAGGATTCATAGCCTCTGACCTGCTCTTGTAGCCACAGTATTTTTACGGCTGCTCTACTTCACTTTAAGTTCAATTGTGCAATCACCAGCAAACATCCCCATTTCTGACCTTATGATGGAAGGAAGATCATTGATGAAGCAGCTGAAGATGGTTGGGTTGAGGACACTACCCTGAGGAACTCCTGCAGTGATGTCCTGGAACTGAGATGATTGACGTCCAGTAACCACAATCATTTTCCTTTGAGCTAGGTATGACTCCAACCAGCAGAGAATTTCCCCCCTCGATTCCCATTGAACCAGTTTTGCTAGGGCTCCTTGATGCCACTTGGTCAACTGCTGCTTTGATTTCAAAGGCAGTTACTGTCACCTCATCTTGAGCTCTTCTGTCCATGTTTGGACCAAGGCTGTAATGAGGTCAGGAGCTAAGTGATCGTGGCAGAACCCAAACTAAGTGTCAGCGAGCAGGTTATTGCTGACTAAAAGCCACTTGATAGCACTGTCTACGACACCTTCCATTACAATGCTGATGATTGAGAGTAGACTGATGGGGCAGTAAGTGGCCAGGTTGGATTTGTCCTCTATCAGTTTTAACATAGTTATCAAAAGTATAAACAATATTCAGTATTTTCTTTGAAACTATTGGCAGCTTGTATGAATTACTCTATTGTACTTGTTTTTAAGTAGAATGAAAAGGAGCACTCAAACTTGGGCATCACTTGAAGCTAAACATTACAGTCAAGGAGTAAGCAGTTATCAATAGAACAATCTGGGTCAAAACACAAGTTAAGAGTTTTCGTGGTAGGAAAGAAGCAAAGCCATCTCACTCCTGTCATCTGGATATTATGGAAGTAGAGCCCCCATCTGTAAAAAAGGGATTGCAATGCTGGCATTTAACCCAACAGGATTCCTGCTAAACTATTTGCCAGAAAATTTAAAAATCCAGAAATTAAACAATGACATCAGTACAAGTGACCATTCAGTCATCAGAATGTCATAAATATCCAACTGGGTTTCTCATGTCCTGAGGAAATCAGCCGTCTTTAGCCTGCCTGGTCTATATATAAATTGAACCCCATACCAACAAAGGTGGCTCTTACATGCCCTCAGAAACGGTCACAACAAGCCACTCAGTCTATTAAACTGATACACTGGTTCAAGGCCATCAAAATCATTACCACCTTATCAGGGAAAAAGAACCATGAGGAATAAATACTGACCTTTTAGCAACATGTACATCTCAAGAATGAATAAAAGCTCCACAGCTTTACCAAAGTATAGTAATGTCATGGCCATACAAATGAGTCACTACTTGCGGAATAAACGGATCAGTAAAGGATACTCCATTGCATTGTTGGGCTTCTCCGGCTCCTCATAGAGGGCGACCAGCACTGAAAAACAAAGCTCTTTCAATTCTATACATTTAATGCAAAGACCAGAAAAGCACTCAAATACGAGGGAGGGAAGAGTGTGCCTGGAACATTATGGGCTCTGGTGTCAGATTGCCCTGTCAGAACCCAACGTGAACAATTGTGAATCGGATATTGGTGAGTTAAATGCTGTCAATGCTACTTTCCATCATTTTGCTGTTCGACAGTGGACTGCTGGGGTAGCCGGGACTGCATCGTCCTTCACTGGACAACTTTCCACAGACACTTCCTCCTACCTCCCCCTGGCCCATGACCCCACCACTGAACATCAAGCCATTGTTTCCAGGACTGTCATTGACCTCATCTCCTCTGGAGGTCTTCCCTCCACAGCTTCCAACCTCAGTTTCCCAACCTCGGATGGCCCGCTTCTGCCCCATACCCAAAATCCACAAACAGGACTGTCCCGGCAGACTGATCGTGTCAGCCATGGAACTCATTTCTTGCTATCTTGACTCCATTCTCTCTCCCCTTGTCCAGTCTCTTCCCACCCACATCCACGATTCCTCTCACGCCCTATATCATATCAACAATTTCCAGTTCCCTGGCCCCAACCGCCTCCTCTTCATCATGGAATGTCCAATCCCTCTACACCTCCATGTCCCACTGGTCTGAGGGCTCTCCGCTTCTTCCTTGAACAGAAGCCCGAACAATCCCCATCCGCCACAACTCTCCTCCGTCTTGCTAAACTTATTCTCTCATTGAACGATTTATCCTTAAACTCCTCTCACTTCCTCTAAATAAAAGGTGCGGCTATGGGTACCCCCATGGGCCCCAGTTATGCCTGATTCTTTATGGGGTATGTGAAACATTCCTTGTTCCAGTCCTGCTCAGGCCCTCTCCCACAACTCTTTCTCCGATACTTCGATGACTGCTTCGGTGCCGCATCACGCTCTCGTCTGGACCTGGAAAAATTTATTAATTTTGCTTCCAATTTCCACCTCTCCATCATTTTCATGTGGTCCATCAATGACACTTCCCTTCCCTTCCTGGACCTCTCTGTCTCAATTTCTGGTGATAGACTGTCCAACAATATCCATTACAAGCCTACCGATTCCCACAGCTACCTTGACTACAGCTCCTCACACCATGCTTCCTGTAAGGACTCCATCCCATTCTCTCAGTTCCTTCGCCTCAGTCGCATCTGTTGTGATGATGCCACTTTCCAAAACAGTTCCTCTGACATGTCTTCCTTCTTCCTTAACCGAGGTTTTCCACCCATGGTGGTTAACAGGGCCCTCAACCACATCCGGCCCATCTGCCACGCATCTGCCCTCACACCTTCCTCTCCCTCCCAGAACCTTGATAGGGTCCCCCTTGTCCTCAATTATCACCCCTGCAGCCTCCGCGTTCAAAGGATCATCCTCCGCCATTTTCGCCAACTCCAGCATGATGCCACCACCAAACACATCTTCCCTTCACCACCCCCGCCCCCCCAAGCATCTTTCCGCAGGGATCATTCCCTCCGGGACACCCTGGTCCACTCCTCCAGCACCCCCTACACCTCAACCCCCTCCCACTGCACATTCCCATGCAACCGCAGAAGGTGTAACACCTGCCCCTTTACTTCCCCCCTCCTCACCATCCAAGGGCCCAAACACTCCTTTCAAGTGAAGCAGCGCTTCACTTGCACTTGCCTCAATTTAGTCTACTGCATTCGTTGCTCCCAATGCGGTTTCCTCTACATTGGAGACACCAAATGCAGACTTGGCGGAACACCTTCAGTCTGTCTGCAAGCTTGACCCAAACCTGTTGCTTGCCATTTCAACAACCCTGCTCTCACGCCCACATGTCTGTCCTTGGTGCAATGTTCCAGTGAAGCTCAACGCAAACTGGAGGAACAGCACCTCACCTTCCGACTAGGCATTTTACAGCCTTCTGGACTTAATATTGAGTTCAACAATTTCAGATCATGAACTCTCTCCTCCATCCCCACCCCATTTTTCTAATTTTTTAAAATATATTTTTCTTTTCGCACCTATTTATTTTTAAAATTTATTTCCATCCATTGTTTTATCTCCACCTTTTAGCCTATTTCAATCCCTTCCCCTTACCCCATCCCCACTAGGGCCATCTGTCACTCTTCCTGCTTTCTACCTTTAATGTTACCGTTAGCACATCCTTTAGCTAATATCACCACCATCAACACCCCTTTGTCCTTTTGTCTATGACATCTTTGGCAATCTCTTCTTTGCCTCCACCAGCTTATATTTCACCCCATTTCTCTATTTTCTTAGCTCTGATGTAGAGTCATACGGACTCAAAACGTCAACTGTATTCCTCTCCGCAGATGCTGTCAGACCTTCTGAGTTTTTCTAGGTATTTTTGTTTTTGTCCAACTTTCCACATTGTTGGCTCAACGTCAGTTTTGTAGCCGGACTGGAACAGCTTGTCTAGAGGCCATCTACGATTCCCAGGATCTTATCAGGTCACAGAGATTTCTCTGTATCCAAGAAACAGAGTTCTTTCTTGATATCGCTTTGGGTGAAACGGAATATAAAACAATACAAGTGAAAACAGCACCTCACCTTTTGTAAGCATATCCAACACACCACCCTTTTCTAAGTATCTACGAAATTGTTCTCTTCGGGAATCGCCTGCCTGAAGTTAACAAGAGATATAATGTTTGTGTGTTTATGGAACAAATGTGCACATCCATATCAGTAACACCAAACCATCCACTCATCCTCCCTCTTTCTCCCTTACTCCCACCTCCATCCCTCCCAGCTTCCCATCTATTATCCTTGCCCAATCCCAATCGCTCACTATCACCCACTGTTTATTTCCTTTCCTCTAAACATCCCTTTCTGCTCGTACCTCACTCCCCCAAACACCTCCCAATTGGTCCACACCCTCCACTCGTTCCCACATGCTGGGACCCTCTCACAGCCACCCCCGCACCCATTCCCCTCCCACATGCTGGGACCCTCTCACAGGCACCCCCTCCCCTCCCCCACACAGCCTCCTCTCCTGCTCCCTTCCCTCCCCACTCCTCCACCCATCCCCCTCCCCCTCCAACCCCACGCACCCTGTCCTCCCCCTTCACCCCCATGCACCCTCCCCTCACCTTCCACCCCCACGTGCCCTCCCCCACGCGCCCTCCCCCAGACCCCCCACGCACCCTACCCCCCAACCCCGCGCACCCCCCCCATCCAACCACCAGCACCCTCCCCTACCACACACACCCACCCCCAACCCCCCACGCACCCTCCCCCACAACCGCCACACAGCCCCCACCCCGCCTCCCCCTCCCCCCACCCACCACCCCTCACTCCCCCCACCACTCCACCCCCCCCTCACTCCACCCCCCACCCTCCCTCACACCACCCCACCCATCGACCAGCACCCCACCTCCCCCTCCCACCCCTCCCCCCCACACCCATCGACCAGCACCCCACCACCCCCCCAAACCCCCCTCCCACCCCACCCTTCCCCCAAACCCCCCTCCCCCCCACCCCCAACCCTCCCCCCCAACCCTTCCCCCCACCCCCAACCCTTCCCCCCACCCCCAACCCTCCCTTCCCCCCACCCCCAACCCTCCCCCCACCCCCCTCCCCCCCCACCCTTCCCCCCACACACCACCCCCCCCCCCCCACCCCCAACCCTCTTCCCCCACCCCCAACCCTCCCACCTCCTCCCCCTTCCCTCCCCCAACCTCACTCCCCCCTCCCCCACCTCCTCCCCCCGCCCCCAACCTCACTCCCCTCCCCCCCCCACCCTCCCCCCCCCCACCTCCCCCCCCAACCCTCCCACCTCCCCCCCCACCCTCCCCCCCACCCTCCCCTCCCCCCCTCCCCCAACCTCACTCCCCCCACCTCACTCCCCACACCCTCCCCCCTCCCCCCTCCCCCAACCTCACCCCCCCACACCCTCCCCCCCCACCTCCCCCAACCTCACTCCCCCCTCCCCTCACCCTCCCCCCACCTCACTCCCCCCTCCCCCCACCTCACTCCCCCCTCCCCCAACCTCTCTCCCCCAACCTCACTCCCCCCTCCCCTCCCCCAACCTCACTCCCCCCTCCAACCTCACTCCCCCCTCCAACCTCACTCCCCCCTCCCCTCCCCTCCCCCCCCAACCTCACTCCCCCCTCCAACCTCACTCCCCCCTCCCCTCCCCCCCTCCCCCCCCAACCTCACTCCCCCCTCCAACCTCACTCCCCCCTCCCCTCCCCTCCCCCCCTCCACCCCCAACCTCACTCCCCCCTCCCCCCTCCCCCCCAACCTCACTCCCCCCTCCCCTCCCCCAACCTCACTCCCCCCTCCCCTCCCCTCCCCCAACCTTACTCCCCCCTCCCCTCCCCCAACCTTACTCCCCCCTCCCCTCCCCTCCCCCAACCTTACTCCCCCCTCCCCTCCCCTCCCCCAACCTTACTCCCCCCTCCCCTCCCCCAACCTTACTCCCCCCTCCCCTCCCCTCCCCCAACCTTACTCCCCCCTCCCCTCCCCTCCCCCAACCTTACTCCCCCCTCCCCTCCCCCAACCTTACTCCCCCCTCCCCTCCCCTCCCCTCCCCCAACCTTACTCCCCCCTCCCCTCCCCTCCCCTCCCCCAACCTTACTCCCCCCTCCCCTCCCCCAACCTTACTCCCCCCTCCCCTCCCCCAACCTTACTCCCCCCTCCCCCAACCTTACTCCCCCCTCCCCTCCTCCCCCCCCCTCCTCCCCCCTCCCCCCCCAACCTTACTCCCCTCCCCCCTCCCCCCTCCCCCCCCAACCTTACTCCCCCCTCCCCTCCCCTCCTCCCCTCTCCCCCCTCCCCTCCCCTCCTCCCCTCTCCCCCCTCCCCTCCCCTCCTCCCCTCTCCCCCCCAACCTTACTCCCCTCCCCCCCTCCCCCCTCCCCCCCCAACCTTACTCCCCCCTCCCCTCCCCCAACCTTACTCCCCCCTCCCCTCCCCCCTCCCCCAACCTTACTCCCCCCTCCCCTCCTCCCCCCCCTCCCCCCTCCTCCCCCCTCCCCCCCCAACCTTACTCCCCTCCCCCCCTCCCCCCTCCCCCCCCCAACCTTACTCCCCCCTCCCCTCCCCTCCTCCCCTCTCCCCCCTCCCCTCCCCTCCCCTCCTCCCCTCTCCCCCCTCCCCTCCTCCCCTCTCCCCCCTCCCCTCCCCTCCTCCCCTCTCCCCCCCAACCTTACTCCCCTCCCCCCCTCCCCCCTCCCCCCCCAACCTTACTCCCCCCTCCCCCCTCCCCCCCCAACCTTACTCCCCCCTCCCCTCCCCTCCCCTCCTCCCCTCTCCCCCCCTCCCCTCCCCTCCTCCCCTCTCCCCCCTCCCCTCTCCCCCCCTCCCCTCTCCCCCCTCCCCCCCCCTCCTCCCCTCTCCCCCCTCCTCCCCTCCCCTCTCCCCCCTCCCCCCCCCTCCCCTCCCCTCTCCCCTCTCCCCCCTCCCCTCCTCCCCTCCCCTCTCCCCTCCTCCCCTCTCCCCCCTCCCCTCTCCCCTCCCCCCCAACCTCACTCCGCCCTCCCCCTCCCCTCCACTCCGCCCTCCCCCTCCCCTCCCCCCCAACCTCACTCCACCCCCCTCCCCCCCTCCCCCCCAACCTCACTCCCCCCTCCCCTCCCCCCCAACCTCACTCCACCCCCCTCCCCCCCTCCCCCCCAACCTCACTCCCCCCTCCCCTCCCCCAACCTTACTCCCCCCTCCCCTCCCCTCCCCCAACCTTACTCCCCCTCCCCTCCCCCAACCTTACTCCCCCCTCCCCTCCCTCCCCCAACCTTACTCCCCCCTCCCCTCCCCTCCCCCAACCTTACTCCCCCCTCCCCTCCCCTCCCCCAACCTTACTCCCCCCTCCCCTCCCCTCCCCCAACCTTACTCCCCCCCTCCCCTCCCCTCCCCCAACCTTACTCCCCCCTCCCCTCCCCCAACCTTACTCCCCCCTCCCCTCCCCAACCCTACTCCCCCCTCCCCTCCCCCCTCCCCCAACCCTACTCCCCCCTCCCCTCCTCCCCCCCTCCCCCCTCCTCCCCCCTCCCCCCCCAACCTTACTCCCCCCTCCCCCCCCCAACCTTACTCCCCTCTCCCCCCTCCCCTCCCCTCCTCCCCTCTCCCCCCCAACCTTACTCCCCTCCCCCCTCCCCCCCCAACCTTACTCCCCCCCTCCCCTCTCCCCCCCTCCCCTCCCCTCTCCCCCCCTCCCCTCCCCTCTCCCCCCCTCCGCTCCCCTCCTCCCCTCTCCCCCCCAACCTTACTCCCCTCCCCCCCTCCCCCCTCCCCCCCCAACCTTACTCCCCCCTCCCCTCCCCTCCTCCCCTCTCCCCCCCTCCCCTCCCCCCCCTCCCCTCTCCCCCCTCCCCTCCAACCTCCCCCCCTCCCCCTCCCCCCTCCCCCCCTCCCCCCTCCCCCCCAACCTCACTCCCCCCCCCTCCCCCCCTCCCCCTCCCCCCTCCCCCCCAACCTCACTCCCCCCCCCTCCCCCCCTCCCCCTCCCCCCTCCCCCCCAACCTCACTCCCCCCCCCTCCCCCCTCCCCCCCAACCTCACTCCCCCCCCCCTCCCCCCCTCCCCCTCCCCCCCAACCTCACTCCCCCCCTCCCCCCTCCCCCCCAACCTCCCCCCCTCCCCCCCCCCCCCCCCCCCTCCCCCCCTCCCCCTCCCCCCCCCCCCCTCCCCCCCCTCCCCTCCCCCCCCTCCCCCTCCCCCCCCCCCCCCCCCCCCTCCCCTCCCCCCCCCCTCCCTCCCCTCCCCCCCCCCCCCTCCCCCCCCCCCTCCCCTCCCCCCCCCCCCCTCCCCCCCTCCCCCCCTCCCCTCCCCCTCTCCCCTCCCCCTCCCCTCCCCCTCCCCCCCAACCTCACTCCCCCCCTCCCCCTCCCCCCTCCCCCCCAACCTCACTCCCCCCCCCCTCCCCCCCAACCTCACTCCCCCCCCCCAACCTCACTCCCCCCCCCCCCTCCCCCCCAACCTCACTCCCCCCCCCCCCTCCCCCCCAACCTCACTCCCCCCCCCCTCCCCCCCAACCTCACTCCCCCCCCCCTCCCCCCCCAACCTCACTCCCCCCCCCCAACCTCACTCCCCCCCCCCTCCCCCCTCCCCCCCCAACCTCACTCCCCCCCCCCCTCCCCCCCAACCTCACTCCCCCCCCCCCCCCCAACCTCACTCCCCCCCCCCCTCCCCCCCAACCTCACTCCCCCCCCCCTCCCCCCTCCCCCCTCCCTCCCCTCTCTCCTCTCCCCCCCCCTCTCCCCTCTCCCCCCTCTCCCCACTACCCCCTCTCCCCCCTCTCCCCACTACCCCCTCTCCCCTCCCCACACTACCCCCACCCCTCCCACGTCCCCCCACTACCCCTCCCACGTCCCCTCCCCCCACGTACCCCACCCCACGCCATGCCACGCACCCTCCCCATCCGTTCACGCAACCCCCTCCCCTCACTCCCCCTCCCTTCTCTGCACTTTACCCGGTAATGCGCCATGTTCCTGTACTTCCTGCTGTGAAGCCCGCACTGCACCGTCTGTTTCCGGGATTTATTTCCATGCCGACCAGAGGAGCGCTGTAACCGTCAGAGGTCAAAGGTGTCCGTGTGGCCATTCACTCAGTACCCCTCTCTCTCTCTCTCTCTGTCCCCTAGCGACCAATCACAGCACAGCTCGCTCCGTGAACCACTAACACAGCCTCTTGCGCCACCTCAGTCGGCCAATCAGCACCCACTCCACCCAGCGACGCTGCCAATCACCCCCTGTCCCTTACACAAGCAGCCAATCACAGCTCATCCCACTCTATGAGTAGCCAATCACAGGCCAAGGGCGGACATGTCGGCACGAGAGCAGGATAGGGTGTGGAAATGGCAATGGGAAGGCTTGGGTCGTGTTTGCAGATTGAGCGAAGATGTTAGCAAAGGTGTTCGAAGGTTTGGGAGTGATAAAAGGATGCTTGGAAAACATCGATGGGATTAGACAAACATCAACATGGATTTATGAAAGGGAAATAGTGTTTGACAAACCTACTAGAGTTTCTTGAGGATGTTAAGCAGTTAAGAAGGCAAAAGGTATGTTGGTGTTTATCGTGAGAGGACTTGAGTACAGGAACAAGGATGTCTTACTGCAGCTGTACAGGCCCTTGGTGAGACCACACCTGGAGTATTGTGTGCAGTTTTGGTCTCCTTACCTAAGAAAGGATACACTTGCCATAGGGGGAGTGCAGCGAAGGTTCACCAGACTGGGCTGTCAGAATTGTCATATGAGGAGGGACCACTAGGGGTGCGGGGGGGGGGGGGGGAGCTTGGGGTGGGCTTCCCAGTGCATCTTGAGGGTACCTCCCAGTTACACTGCCCTGGAGCTGGGAAGTTACAGCCCGTTAACGTGATTTGCAGGTTTGGCCAGGGACGGTCGTCTTGTGTGAAAGGCTGCATTTGGTCCAGTACACAGCAAGCAGTGAGCCCCCAGGACACTAGACACCTCACAAAGTGGCCTCTGGGTCAGAGGTTGGATTATGGAAACACAAACCAGGGACAATCTATAGCCGGAAAGAGCATAGTTGCAATATTCAACGTTGTGAGTGGCATTACCGTACTCAGGGCTGACCAGCTTGCTGTCCAGAGAGCTCAGAGCAGTCGAGATTATGATTAGACTGCACAGCCCGAGGAAGGTAGGAAGCTAACTGTACCATCTTCAAGATGCACTGCAGCAACTCACCTAGGCTCTTCAACAGTACTTTCCAAACCCATGACCACTACCATCTAGAAGGACAAGGGCAGGAGATAGATTGGTACACCACCACCTGGAAGTTCCCCTCTAAGCCACTCACCACCCTGACTTGGAAATATATCGCCATTCCTTCACTGTCACTGGGTCAAATTCCTGGAACTCCCTCCCTAACAGCACTGTGGGTATACCTGCACCACATGGACTGCAGTGGATCAAGAAGGCAGCTCACCACCACCTTCTCAAGGGCAACTGGGGATGGGCAATAAATGCTGGCTCAGCAAGTCAGCTCCATCTGGTGACAGAGCTGGGCTCGGGGGGTCAGAGCTGGGCTGGGGAGGGGGGAAGGGGGAAGGGGGGAGGGGGGGGGAGGGCGGTTTGGTCAGAGCCGGGCTCGGGGGGGGTGGTGGTGAGAGAGCCGGAGCCGGGCTCGGGGGGGCAGTGGTGAGAGAGCTGGAGCCGGGCTCGGGGGGGCGGTGGTGAGAGAGCTGGAGCCGGAGCCGGGCTCGGTGGGGGGGGTGGGGTGGTGAGAGAGCTGGAGCTGGGCTCGGTGGGGGTGGTGAGAGATCCAGAGCTGGGCTCGGGATGGGGGGTGATGGTGAGAGAGCCGGAGCTGGGCTTGGGGGGTGGTGGGAGAGCCGGAGCCGGGCTTGTGTGGTGGGGGGTGGGGGGGGGGGTGGTGAGAGAGCCAGAGCCGGCCTCGGGGGGTGTCAGAGAGCTGGGCTCAGGGGTGGGGGGTTTATGAGAGGCAGGCTCGGCGGATCAGAGAAGCTTAAGTGATAGAGTGGATTCACTTTTACTTTCCCACAATCACAGTGCAGAAGAGGCCATTCGCCCCATCGAGTCTGCACCGACGCGTGAGAAACACCTGACCTACTTACCTAATCCCATTTACCAGCACTTGGCCCATAGCCTTGATTGTTATGACGTGCCAAGTGCTCATCCATGTAGTTTTTAAAGGATGTGAGGCAACCCGCCTCCACCACCCTCCCAGGCAGTGCATTCCAGACCGTCGCCACCCTCTGGGTAAAAAAGGTTTTCCTCACATTCCCCCTAAACCTCCTGCCCCTCACCTTGAACTTATGTCCCCTCGTGACTGACCCTTCAAATAAGGGGAACAGCTGCTCCCTATCCACCCTGTCCATGCCCCTCATAATCTTGTACACCTCGATCACAAGTTTGGAAATTTCATCTTTTTAATTCTGTTTCCATTCTGTTTGTCAGTGTTTGAGGCTCTGAGGGTATCCGGATATCTTTAAACAAGTTTGGACATTGTTCTTCCTTACCAGAGGATTTCTGTGTGGAATTCTCAAGGGATCTGCCAAGTCAGAAACGTGCTCATGAAGCTGATTCCTATCGACTTTGGGTTCCGCACACTGGAGCCTGATGCATCCTTTCCAGCAGGGACACATTAGGTGATCAGGAGTAGTGACCCAGGCCAATTGGCTTCCCCGACCACCCCCACTCCCAACCATTCTTTGCCCAGGGAGGTACTGAATCCAACTGGATCACAGTTAGTGTTCTACCTGAGAATCATGCACTAGGTGTGGTTTCTAAGCTCAGAATCTCACGAGGGAAGCTGCCAAAATATCCTGTTAGTGTGACAAACAGAACATACCAAATACTGGCTTTGCACATCTCAATCTCCCAGCAGAACAATGACATTATACCAATGACAAGTCATGTTTTTCTGTTTTTTTTATAGCAGCTTATTCAGTCATCTCCATTTCTGTGGCTTTTAATTGAGTGTAATCAGAGACTTTCACATGAAACTCGGCCAAAGGTTTTCCTGAAGCATGAACGACCTGTCTTTGCCTTTATATTGTGCAGGTTTCTTCCTCTTTAATCGATGCCAGGCAGCGAGCTGCCAGCGCACTTCCTGATTTGCACTTGGCAGGCTTCATGTTCCAGTAACTGAATCGTAAGCTTTCGTGGATCAAACCTTTGATGGAGCAAACTTCAATAGCAGCTTCAAGTGAAGCTTTGCGAAATGCAGAAGTGAGTATAGTTTAGAGTTTTCATTAGCTTGAGTCAGAACCTGAAGCAAGCAGTTTGGGATCCATTAAATTAAAATCCACACTCCAACATCATTTTCTGTGTTCCTGTAGTGAAAATACACAACAGCTGATTCAAACTGAACTCTCAACAAGCAATACTGCTCTGAGATCTTTGCGATGAAATAGTGAATGGGGAGGAAAACCGATAAAAAATCTCCCATAAGTCACAAGCCTTATCCACTAAGAATTATTTCACTGAAAGATTTGTGAGGCCTACTAACTGCTACAGTTTAGGTGCCGGAAAAGAACTGAATGATGTTCAATACACTGCAGCAGTGGTTACAGAACTGAGACATCGAGCATAACCACAGATCACAACGTGAACAAAGTTCGTGATAAAGTTGAGAATTTGGCTGAGTGAGGGAAATTGTCAAAGAGGCAAAAGGAGATGTTTTTAACACTTGCAGTGGTTTGTATAAGCTTGAGACAGTGAAGATTCAAAACTCGGAACCTAGATAGCTAATACTTGATTAAATAATTTTGGCTAGTTAACTTAAACCAAGTGAAGTAATTACATAAAAATTTAACTAAATATAAAAAAGTCGATTATTTAGAGAAAACAGCATAATCCCAGAAAACCACGTCTGCAGAAAGTGGCAGCAACTCAAGGGAACTTTGGCTCGGAGTTTAATTTGAGCTGGAGTCAAATGTACAGACAGTGCAAAGCAACACTGAGGGAGAGTTACCTGAACATTTTGACCCAGGAGGCAGTCACACCCCTTAGGCTAGGTAGTGGTTTAGATTTGGTTGGTGGTCAGGGACAGGAGGATGTGACTGCAAATCAAGCAGATAAGTGGACAACAGATGACTGAGGATCTGCAGCCTTTGCTCATGGCCAACAACTTATGTGGATGTAAACAAAGGACATAAGAAATAAGAGTCATAGAGGGTTATCGGACAGCGAATTGGCACCACCATTTAATAAGATCATGGCTGACCTGAGATACATCAGACCGTAAATGGAAGGCAACCCAGAAAATCAGAATGTCGAATCAGCATAGGTGGAATTAGGAAGCAACAAGGGGCAGAAAACATTGGTAGGAGGAGTTTCAGGCTCCCTAGAACTCAGAATAGAGCTGGACAAGGTGTAAATCAGAAAATTCAAGCAGCACATAGCTAGCGATGCAATCATCATGCAGACTTCAATCTTCACAGAAGAAGCTTGGTGAGGAGGGGGAGGAATGCATTCAAGACAAGAAACTTTAGGTCAAAGAATCAACATGTTTTGTAATGAAACAGGGTTAATAAAGTAATTGCACAATAACGGGGCCTCTGGGGAAGAGTGATTTCTTCATATGAAGTTGTGAAGCATGAAAGCCAATTCCAGAAGTAGAATGAACAGGTTGGTTGAGGTAGATGACAAAATTAGATCAAGAGATCTGCTGGGAGATAAGCAATGGTAAATGCTTAAATAATTCAAAGTTATCAATATTGCCTTGAGAAATTAGAAACTCCACTGGAACAATGGTACAACCTTGGTTAATGGAACAGATTAAAAGACAAGGCTTAGTGTTGTCAAAAAAAAGAATGAAGAGGGTTTTAAAGAGCAGTGAAGGATGACCAAGCAATTGAGAAAGAGGGAGAAAATTGAATGGAGTAAACTAGCAAGAAATATAAAGATAGATTTGAAGTGGTGCATGAAGTGTATGAGGAGGAAGAGATAAAGACAAGTAAATATGGCTCCAAGAGGCAGAAAGAGGAGAAATCATCATGGGGAATGAGGAAATGGCAGCGACATGAAATAAACATTTAGCGTCTGTCTTCACAGTTAAAAACACAAAGAATAAAACTAATTGTAGGGAAGAAAGGGTTGAATGAGAGTGAAGTTCTGAAAGTAATTACTGGTACATTGAAGAAAAGAGAGACAAGTTACTGAATCTCTTCATCAGGAGAAACACAAGCATGGCAAATCTCAAACAATCACAACATTAACGGTGACGATGAAATTATCATCAATTGTTGTAAAAACTAATGTCCTTTAGGGAAGGAAATCTGCCATCCAGACCCACAACAATGTGGTTGACTCTTAACTTCCCTCTGAAATGGCCTAGCAAGTTACTCAGTTCAAGGGTAATCAGGGATGGGAAACAAATGCTGGCCTTGCCAGCGATGCCCACATCTCATGAACAATAAAATGTCCAAATAGGAGAAGCACAGTGGATTATGGGGCTGGAGAAGAGATAGGGAGGGGCGGGGCCATGGAAAGATATGAAAATAGGGATGAAAATTTTGAAATTGAGGTGATGCTCAACTGGGAGCCAATATAGATCGGAGAGTACAGGTGATGGGGGAACGGGAATGGGTGTGAGTCAAGAGAAGGGCAGTAGAATTTCAATGACGTCAAGTTTACAGAGGGTGGGAAGCTGGCTAGGAGTACATTGAAATTGTCAAGTTGAGTGGTAACAAAAGCATGAATGAATGGTTTCAGCAGGAACTGATCTGAGTCGGGGCAGAGTGCGGCCATGTTATGGAGTTGAAAACAGGCGATCTTAGTGATGGCATGGACATCTCGGGTCAAGTTTGAGATCAGCCTGCTTCTACCTCTGAGACTTGTCAGGGGGTGGAATTGAATCACTGGCTAGGGAACAGAGCTGATGGAAGGGACCAAAAACAATGGATTTATCCCAATTTATAGTTAGAAATTTCTGCTCATCCAGTGCTGGAATGTCAGAGAAGCAGTCTGGTAATTTAGAGTTGGTGATGAAATGGAGCGAGGAGGTGTTGAGATGGAGCTCAGTGTCCTTAGTGTACACTTGGAAACAAACACTGTGCTTTCTGATGATATGGCCCAGGGCAGGATCTAGATGAGAAATAGGAGAGGGCCAAGGATAGATCCTTGGGGGACACCAGAGGGAATAGTGTGGCAACAGGAAGAGAAGAGAAGGCACTGCAGGTGATTCTCTGGCTTTGACTGGATAGGTGAGAAGGAACAAACTAAGTGCAGCCCCACTCAGCTAGCTGAAAGTGGAGGGAGGATGGTATGCTCAACCGTGAACAGGATCAATAACCTTCAGCAAGAATCTGGCGGGATCTGTAAAGAATAGCAGTCAGGCAGTGACTCTATCCTGCCATGTGTCGGCACTGAAAATGCTAACTTCAGGTACCATGACTGTCAGGATTCAGGTACTGGAATCCCCACAGGGAGAGAGATCCCACCTAGAAACAATCTCTTCCCCCATTGCACCAACTCACCTGGATACAATGCTTGTGTTGTTGTACAAGTTGTTGGCGTAGGAGAGGGTGGGGCCTCACAGAGCTGTATCCTGTAAACTTTGAAAGGTACTCCTGAAATTCTCCCAGCTGACCTACTGATCTTGTTTCATCTGCAATGAGGAATGAAACGAGTCAGTCCAAATTCTGTGCCTTACATGGTGTGACATTGTTGTACACAGTCAACCGATCCAACACTGCAGAGGGAGAAGGCAGTCAGCAGCCTGGTCCCCGTTGTGCAGGAGAACGAGAGAAACCAGCTGCCACAAACAAGCAGCTAACCATTGCACAACACAACTGAAACAGCAGCTCCAGGAAGATCCATGTAACAGAACAAATACAAGTGACTTCAATGAGATGACAGGAGATCAGAAACCTGCTTTACCAACCAAGCCTCTCATTCAACTGACATTTTCCAGTCACTTGAGAAAAAAGGTCACTTCCCCTGCCAGCAACCTTGCAGTATTAAGCCAAGTTTTTTAAATTCATTCATGGGATGTGGGCATCAACATTTATTGCCCAACCCTAGTTGCCCTTGAGAAGGTGGTGGTGAGCTGCCTTCTTGAACTGCTGCAGTCCATGTGGTGTAGGTACTGTACAGTGCTGTTAGGGAGGCAGTTCCAGGATTTTGACCCAGCGACAGTGAAAGAACGACCGATATATTTCCAAGTCAGGATGGTGAGTGACTTGGAGGGGAACTTCTAGATGGTGGTGTCTGCTGCCCTTGTCCTTCTGGATGGTAGTGGTCGTGGGTTTGGAAGGTGCTGTCGATGGAGCCTTGGTGAATTCCTGCAGTGCATCTTGTAGATGGTACACACTGCTGCCACTGTGGTGGAGGGAGTGAATGTTTGTGGATGTGATGCAATCAAGCGAGTTGCTTTGTCCTGGACATTGTCGAGCTTTTACAGTGTTGTGGGAGCTGCAGTCATCTAGGTAAGTGGAGGGTATTCCATCACACTCCTGACTTGTGCCTTGTAGATGGTGAACAGGCTTTGGACAGTCAGGAGGTGAGTTACTCATCACACGATTCCCAGCCTCTGACCTGCTCTTGTAGCCACAGTATTTATGTGGCTAGTCCAGTTTAGTTTCTGATCAATGGTAACCCCCAGGATGTTGAAAGTGGGGGATTCAGTGATGGTGATGCCATTGAACATCAAGGGGCGATGGTTGGATTCTCTCTTGTTGGAGATGGTCATTGCCTGACACTTGTGTGGCATGCAAGTAAGTGAGGAAAACAGGGTGCAGCATTCAAACAGAAATGCAAGGTTATGATACACAGTTAAGTGAAGCCTTCATTGTCAAAGGGAGGAAGATGTCTTTACCTGACATGGGATAACCTGGTCGAGAAATAGCACTGCTCAAGATCCTCAAAGTGAGCAATTAATCGCTTGCGTCGGGAGGCCAGTATGTTAATATACCATGTTTGTCTCTTTCTCTGCACACACACAACGTATTTACCAAACACCATCCATTCAGACATTAAAATGCAGGATAACATGTTCTTCTGTCCATCCAACCATTGAGTTTTATTTAATCTGCACCTTCACTGACCTTCCACACACATTTTCTCTGAGTGCAATAGAAAGCAGCAACATCTTGCATTTCTACAGCACCTTAAAAATGAGAAAATGGTCCCAGATGCTTCACAGGTGCATGCTGGTGTTTATGCTCCTCTCGAACCTCCTCCCATCTTTCCTTACCTAAATCAGTCATAGTAACCCTGCATTCCCTTCTCCCTCATAGACTTGTCTAGTTTCCCCTTAAATGTAACTATATGATTTGCTTCAACCATTCTGTGTGATAGCAAGTTTCACATTCTCCCCACTCACTGAATTCCCCATTGGATTTCTTGGTGACCATCTTATACTAGCAGCCCCTAGCTCTGCTCTTCCCCACAAGAGGAAACAGTCTCTCTGTATCCACTCAATCAAAATCTTTCATCATTCTAAAGACCTCTATTAGGTCACCCCTCAGCCTCCTTTTTCCCGAGGGAGAAGAGAATCAGCTCGTTAATCCTTACACTTTAGAAAATTAAGCAATTCCCTTTGGAAAGTTTCAAATGCATCAGCCTCCAACAAATTCCCAAGGGTGCATTCCTGTTGCTAGCCACACACTTCATAAAAAGATTATCCACATGTCACCTTTGTGGGTGGGTTGAAGGGAGGAAGGAAGGACAGGCTTGCAATTATATCATGCCGCTGATGCCCACTGGGATGTCTCAAAATATTGTACCAAAATTTCAAATACAAAATATTGTATTTGAAATGTCGCTGTTGTGGGAAATGGACAGGAAATTTGCACACAAGATCCCACAAACAGCAATGTGATAATGACTTGATCACCTGCTCTGTGATGTTGATTGAGGGATAAATATTGGCCTGAACAGCAGGAATAATTCTGCTGTTTTTGTTTGAAATAGTGCCATTGGATCTTTTGCAACCACCTGAGAAGGCAGCTGGGGCCTTGGTTTAACATCTTATCCAAAAGACAGCACCTCGAACAGTGCAGCACTATCCCCATACTGCACTGGATTGTCAGCCTTGACTTTTGTACTGAAGCCCTGGAGTGGGACTTGAACCTAGAACCCTGTGACTCAGAGGCGAGGGTTCTCCCCACTGAACACAGCTAACATCCATCTCCTCTGGTTATCCACCTTTCCACCAATGGAAGCACTTTCTCTCTATCTCTGCTGAGACCCTTCAGGATTTTGAACACCTCTAACAATTCTCTTCTCAAGCTTCTCTTCTCCAAGGAGAACAGCCCCAGCTTCTCCAATGTTGCCACAGAATGAGGTGTCTCATCCCTGCAATCATTCTTGTAAATCTTATCTCCAATGTCTTCACATCCTTCTTAAAGTGTGGCACCCAGAATTGGACACAACACTCAAGTTCAGACCAAAGTAATTTTTTATACAAGTTCACCATAAATTCCTTTGTTTTGTATGTCGGGGGAGGGGGTTGGCACAGGCAAGGGGGTGGGGTAGAGAGCAGATTCATTTAAGGAATGAAGAAGGTTCCCAAGATAGGGAAAGGCGAGGTCATGAAGGGATTTGAAAATAAGGATGAGGCTCTTAAAATATCCTACAAGGAACAATCACTCTTAAAGGTGTCAGCTATGGTTCAGGCGTAGCACTCACTTCTGAGTCAGCAGGTTGTGGGTTCCAGGCCAATTTCAGAGAGTTGAGATCATAATCACTCCAGTGCAGTAACTGAGGGAGTGCTACACTATCAGAGGCATGTCTTTCAGATGATATCAGCAACCAACGTCCTATGTGCTGTCAGCTGGAAGTAAACACTCGCATGGCCCAGCTCCCAGCAAAAAACAGTGAAATCAAGCATCTAACCTGTAGTCCAGCCACATTACTGCAATGTGCCATTGACCCAATCCCTCCGATCATTCAGCAACATCCCACAGGTCACCCTGAAGTCATTAGCCCAATGGACTCAAACCCTGGACCAGAAAAACAGTCAGTCAGTCTAACCTCAGTGGTGGGGAAACTATTGGAAGCAATTCTGAGGGAGCTACACTTGGAGAGGCAAGGATTAATCAAGGACAGTCAGCATGGTTTTGTTAAGGGGACAAATTTTATCGAATTTTTCGAAGAGGTGACCAGGTGTATAGAGGAGAGGCGATGCATTTGACGTAGTCTACTTGGATTTTAGCCATGCTTTTGTTAAGGTCCCACATGGGAGACTGATAACGAAGGTAAGAGCCCATGGGAACAAAGGCAATTTGGCAAATAGGATCCAGAATAGGTTGAGTGGCAAGAAGCAGAGGGTGATGGTCAAAGGGTGTTTTTGTGACTGGATGCCTGTGTCCAGTGGGGTTCCAAAGGAATCAGTGTTGGATCCCTTGTTATTTGTGCTATATATAAACAATTTAGACTTGAATGTAGGAGGGTTGATCAGTAAGTTCACGGGTGACACGAAAATTGGTGGGGTGGTAAGTAGTGAGGTGGATAGCGTTAGATTATAGGAGGATATAGATGGGCTGGTCAGATGGGCTGATCAATGGCAAATGGAATTTAATCCTGATAAGTGTGAGGTGATGCACTTGGGCAGGACAAACAAGGCACGGGAATACATGATGAATGGTAGGATCCTGGGAAGTACCGAGGATCAGAGGGACCTTGGTGTGCATGTCCACTGGTCCCTTAAGGTAGCGGGACAGGTAGATAAGATGGTTAAGAAGGCATATAGGACGCTTGCCTTTATTAGCCGAGGCATAGAATATAAGAGCAGGGAGGTTATGCTGGAACTGTATAAAATGCTAGTTAGGCCATAGCTAGAGTATTGCATGCAGTTCTGGATTCTGCATTATAAGAAGGATGTGATTGCACTGGAGAGAGTGCAGAGGAGATTTATCAGGGTGTTGACTGGGCTGGAGAGTTTTAGTAATGAGGAGAGATTGGATAGTCTGGGGTTATTTTATCTGGAGCAGAGGAGATTGAGGAGGGACATGATTGAGGTGTATAAAATTATGAGGGGCATAGACAGGGTAAACAGGAAGGAACTTTTCCCCTTGGTGAAGGGATCAATAACTAGGGGGCATAGATTTAAGGTAAGGGGCAGAAGGTTTAGAGGGGATGTGAGGAAGAATTTTTTCACCCAGAGGGTGGTGGGAGTCTGGAACTCACTGCCTGAAAGGGTGTCAGAGGCAGATACCCTCATAACGTTTATGAAGCATTTGGGTATGCACTTGCGATGCCATGGCATACAAGGCTATGGGCCTAGTACTGGAAAATAGGATTAGAATAGTTAGGTACTTGTTTGACTGGTGCAGACCCGATGGGCTGAAGGGCCTTTCTTGTGCTGTAGACCTCTGTGACTATGACTGTATGACTCTAACAATCCCAATGGATCCAAACCTTTGACCAGAACAACAATCCCAGATCCAACCCCTGGATCAGAGCAACAGTCCAAGTGGATCCAAACCCTGGATCAGGTCAGCAATCCCAATGGATCCATATTTTGGAGCAGAACAACAAACCCAATGATCAGATGAAGAAAATATCCAGCTTCGTGGATATTTGATATCCTAATATCTAAACTTAAATCAAAAAAAAAGATTGCTGTACAATCACAACATGCAAACACACAATAACTTCACAAGCTCACCTGCTAAGCTCCATCAAAGCCAGGAGGCTGGGAATATTCTGTCGAGTCTATAATATTGCTGAAATAGACAGAACATGAAGAATATTAGGGGTGCTAGAACAGTGGCGCAATATTTATTTGTATAATAGTGGACAGAAACAGAAAGGAAATTTCATCCTAAACACAAACTATCACAAAACCCAGTAAAAATAACACCACACCCCAAACAGATCCCTAAGATCGAGTACATTTTCTATAAACTGAACAGGAGAGTAAGATTAGACTGGGTCTGATTATTAAGTTATGCAGTGAGTGAGGAGATTGGGGTTAGACTGGGTGGGAAATTAAAGGGTGCTGGAAGTGAGGAATATGGGATTAGACAGGGCCTGAGTATTTAAAGGTGTGGGGAGTGAGGAGAGTGGGATTAGAAGGCTTGGGATATTAAAGGGTGCGGGGAGTGAGGAAGTGAGATTAGACAAGGTGGGATATCAAAGGGTGTGGTGAGTGAGGAGAGTTGGATTAGACTATATCTGATTATGAAAAGATGCAGGATTTGTGGAGAGTAGGGTTAGACTGAGTGGGATAGTAATGGATGCCGAAAGTGAGGAAAGTGGGCTGAGACTGGGCAGGGTATTAAAGGATGCTGGGAGTGAGGAGTGTGGGATTAGACTGGGAGGGGGAATAGAATGGGTAGGATATTAAAGGGTGCAGAGAGTGAGGACAGTGGGATTAGGCTGGGTCTCATTATTAAAGGGTACGGAGAGTGAAGAGAGTAGGATTAGACTGGGTCTGAGTATTATAGGCTATGGGGAGTCAGGGAGTGTGAGGAGTCAGGAGAGTGGGATTAACGAGTGCGGGGTATCAGGAGAGTGGGATTAGATTGGGTTGATTGTCGAAGGGTGCGGGGAGTGAGGAAACTGGGAATAGACAGGTGCTGATTATTAAAGGGTGTGGGGAGTGAGGAGAGTGGGAACAGATAGGGACTGATTATTAAAGGGAGTGGGCAGTGAGGAGAGTGGGATTAGACTGGGTCTGATTATTAAAGGGTGTGGGGAGAGAGGAGAGTGGAATTAGAGTGGGTCTGATTATTCAACAGTGCGGGGACTGAGGAGAGTTGGATTAGACAAGGTCTGATCCTTAAAGAGTACGGAGCGTGAGGAGAGTGGGATTAGACTGGGTCTGAATATTGAAGGGAGCGGTGAATGAGGAGACTGGGAATATACAGGGACTGATTATGAAAGGGTGTGGGGAGTGAGGAGAGTGGGATTAGAATGGGTCTGATTATTAAAGGCTGTGGGGAGTCAGGGAATGCAGGGAATCAGGGAGCATGGGGAGTGGGGAGTCAGGAGAGTGGGATTAGATTGAGTCTGATTGTTGAAGGGTGCGGGGAGTGAGGAAACTGGGAATAGAGAGGGACTAATTATTAAAAAGTGCGGGGAGTGAAGAGAGTGGGATTAGACTGGGTCTGATTATTATAGGCTATGGGGAGTCAGGGTGTGAGGGGAGTCAGGAGAGTGGGATTAGATTGGGTCTGATTGTTGAAGGGTGCGGGGAGTGAGGAAACTGGGGATAGACAGGAACTGATTATTAAAGGGAGCGGGCCGTGAGGAGAGTGGGATTAGACTGGGTCTGATTATTAAAGGGTGTGGGGAGTAAGGAGAGTGGGATTTGCCTGGGATTGATTGTTAAAGGGTGCAGGCAGTGCGGAGGTTGTGATTAGACCGTGACTGATAATTAAAGAGTGGGGGGAGTGAGGAGAGTGGGATTAGACAGGGTCTGATTATTAAAGGGTGCGGGGATTGAAATGAGTGTCATTAGACTGGGTCTGATTATAAAAGGGTTAGGGGAGTGAGGAGGATGGGAATATACAGGCACTGATTACTAAAAGGTTCTGGGAGTGAGGAGAGTGGGAATAGACTGGATCTGATTATTAAAGGATGCAGGGAGTGAGGAGAGTGGGATTACTTTGGGTGGGAATTAAAGGGTGCGGGGAGTGCGGAGAATGGGATTAGACTGGGTCTGATTAATAAAGGGTGCGGGAAGTGAGGAGGTAGTGATTAGTCTGGATCTGATTATTAAATGGCCAGGGGAGTGAGGAGACTGGGATTAGACTGGATGCGAATTAAAGGGTGCAGGGAGTGCGGAGATTGGGATTAGATAGTGTCTGATTATTAAAGGGTGCGGGGAGTGCAGAGAGTGGGATTAGACAGGGTCTGATTATTAAAGGGTGGGGGGAGTGAGAAGAGTGGGATTAGATTGGATGGGAATTAAAGGGTACATGAAATGCGGAGACTGGGATTAGGCTGGGTGGGATATCAAAGGGTGCGGGGAGGGATAAGGAGAGTGTGATTCAACTAGGTCTGATTATTAAAGGATGCAGGGCGTGAGCAGACTGGGGTTAGACTGGGTGGGATATTCAAGGGTGCAGGGAGTGAGGAGACTGGGATTAGACAGGGCCAGTTTATTAAAGGTTGCGGGGAGTGAGGAGAACCGGAATCGACTGGATGGTTTATTAGAGGTGCTGTGAGTGAGGAGAGTGGGATTAGACTCGGTCGGAATTAAATGTTGTGTGGAGTGAGGAGAGTGGGATTAGACAGAGTCTGATTATTAAAGGGTGCAGGGAGTGGGATTAGACTCGGTCAGAATTAAATTGTGTGGGGAATGTGAAGAGTGGAATTAGACAGGGTCTGATCATTAAGAGGTGTATGAAGTGAGGAGAGTGGAATTAGACCGGGTGGGATATTATAGGGTGTGAGGAGTGAGGAGACTGTGATTAGACATAGCCTTCTTCTACATCCCAGAGTACTTAAGGAAGTGACCCTAGAAATAGTGGATGCATTGGTGGTCATCTTCCAAGATTCTATAGACTCTGGAACAGTTCTGACAGATTGGAGGGTAGCTAATGTAACCCCACTATTTAAAAAGAGAGGGAGAGAAATAACGGAATTATGGACCAGTCAGCCTGAGGAAAACAATGGCCGAATCGGACAGAGTCAGCATGGATTTATGAAAGGGAAATCATGTTTGACAAACCTACTGGAATTTTTCGAGGATGTAACCAGTAGAGTTGATGAGGGGGTGTCAGTGGATGTGGTTTATTTGGACTTTCAGAAGGCTTTTGACAAAGTCCCACATAAGAGATTGGCGTGTAAAATTAAAGCGCATGGGATTGGGGGTAGTGTATTGAGATGGACAGAAAAATGGTTGGCAGACAGGGAACAAAGAATAGGAATAGATGGGTCTTTTTCCAAAAGGCAGGCAGTGACTAGTGGGGTACCACAGGGATTGGTGTTGGGACCCCAGCTATTCACAATGTATATCAATGATTTAGATGAGGGAACTAAATGTCATATCTCCAAATTTGCAGATGACACAAAGCTGGGTGGCAGGGCGAGCTGTGAGGAGGATGCAGAGATGCTTCAGTGTGATTTGGACAAGCTGAGTGAGTGGGCAAATGCATGGCAAATGCAGTATAATGTGCATAAATGTGAGGTTATCCATTTTGGTAGCAAAAACAGGAAGGCAGAATATTATCTGAATGGCTATAAATTGAGAGAGGCAAATGTGCAACAAGACCTGGGTGTCCTCATACACCAGTCTTTGAAGGTAAGCATGCAGGTGCAGCAGGCGGTAAAGAAGGCAAATGATATGTTGGCCTTCATAGCCAGAGGATTACAGCACAGGAACAGGGATGTCTTGCTGCAATTATACTGGGCCTTGGTCAGACCACACTTGGAATATTGTGTGCTGTTTTGGTCTCCTTATCTGAGGAAGGATGTTCTTGCTATAGAGGGAGTGCAGTGAAGGTTTACCAGACTGATTCCTGGGATGGCAGGACTGACATATGAGGAGAGATTGAATCGGTTAGGATTATATTCATTGGAGTTCAGAAGAATGAGGGGGGATCTCATAGAAACCTATAAAATTCTAACAGGACTAGACAGGGTAGATGCAGGAAGGATGTTCCCAATGGTGGGAGAGTCCAGAACCAGAGGTCACTGTCTGAGGATACAGGGTAGACCATTTAGGACTTAGATGAGGAGAAATTTCTTCACCCAGAGAGTGGTGAGCCTGTGGAATTCACTACCACAGAAAGTAGTTGAGGCCAAATCATTGTATGTTTTCAAGAAGGAGTTAGATATAGCTCATGGGGCAAAAGGGATCAAAGGATATGGGGAGAAAGCGGGAACAGGCTATTGAGTTGGATGATCAGCTATGATCATAATGAATGGAGGAGCAGGCTCGAAGGGATATTAGAGTGGGAGGGATATTAAAAGGTGAGGGGAGCAAGGAAGTTGGATTAGACAGGGTCTGATTATTAAAGGGCGTAGGGGGGTGATGATTTTGGGATTAGACAGGGTCTGATTATTAAAGGGCGTAGAGGATGATGATTTTGGGATTAGATAGGGCCTGATTATTAAAGAGCGTAGGGGGTGATGATTTTGGGATTAGACAGGGTCTGGTTATGAAAAGGAGTGGGGAGTGAGGGGAGTGGGAATAGACTCGATGGGAATGAAAATGTTCGGGGAGTGAGGAGACTGCGATTAGACAGGGACTGACTATTGAAGGCAGTGGGGAGTGAGAAGATTGAGATTAGACAGGGACTGATTATTAAAGAATGTGGGCAGTGAGGAGAGTCCGATTAGACAGGAACTAATTATTAAAGGTTGCGGGGAGAGGGGAGAGTGGGATTAGACTGGATCAGGGGTCACAGTCTGAGGGTATGGGGTAGACCATTTAGGACTGAGATGAGGAGAAATTTCTTCACCCAGAGAATTTGCTCCCACAGAAAGTAGTTGAGGCCAAAACATTGTATGTTTTGAAGAATGAGTTAGATGTAGCTCTTGGGGCAAAAGGGGTGAAAGGTTATAGGGAGAAGGCGGGAGCAGGCTATTGAGTTGGATGATCAGCTGTGATCATAATGAATAGTGGAGCAGGCTCAAAGGGCCGTATGGCCCACTCCTGCTTCTAGTTTCTATGTTTCTGTGAAGCCCAATATCCCATATGCTTTGCTAACCACTTTCTCATTATGTCCTGTCACCTTCAAAGACCGATGTACACGAACCCCAGATTCCACTGCCTCACACACTCTTTAGAATTATGCCATTTAGTTTTTATCACCTCTCCCTATCCCTTCTGCCAAAATACATCTCCTCACTGTATTAAATTCTCTTTATTAAATTCCATCTGCCACTTGTCTGCCCATTCTGCTGGCCTAGTTCTGTTGCAGTCAATTGGTATCATCCTCACTGTCTGCCACACCACTGAGTTTGGTATCAGCAAATGTTGAAATGTTACTCTATATTCCAAAAACCAAGTAATTTATAGATTTTTTTTTCAAAACAGTAGTGGTCCAGGCACTGAATCTACCATCCTCCAGTCTGAAAAACAATCATTGTTAACCTCGACTCGCTGTTTTCTGTCCTTAAGCTAATTTTTTATCCAAGCTGACACTGGTCCTCATATTCCATGAGCCTCAATTGTTCACCAGCATTTTACGTGGTACTTTCTTAAAGACTTTGTTAAAATCTAGGCAGGCAACATCCATTGCATTCCCAAACCTCTCCGTTGCACCAACAAATTTCCTTGAATGAGAGGTGATCTTATCGAAAAACAAGATTCTGAGCGGCTTGACAAGGTAGATGCTGAAAGGATATTTCCCTTCATGAGGGAATCTAGAACTAGGGTACCAAGTTTCAAAATAAGGGGCCTCTCATTTAAGATGGAGTTGAGGAGGAGTTTCTCTGAGAAATTTATTAATCTTTGGAATTCACTATCCCAGTAGCAGTGGAGGCTGTGCCATTGCATATAATGAAGGCTGAGTTAAGAGATTTTCCTTCTGCAAGGGCAGGAGTTGAGGCTGACAATCATTGACCCAGAAAGCCATGCAGTAAGAAATATTTATTTAAAATGTCTGTGGAATCTGTAATTGTTTTTAAGAATGTTTGAAAAGGACTTTGAAGTGTTTACATCAATTGTAAAGTGATCAATTATAGTTTTCTTGGATAAGAAGAAATTCTGCTCTGTGCAACATGGTGACCCTTGACTTGGAAACAGTACCAACAGGAAGGATGTTAAATAGAAAAGCTATGCAGCTAGCACACACTAAGGAGAGCTACAAGCAAAGGAGCCTGAGGATGAAGGCACAGATGCAGACGTAATGATAAAGCAGACAGAAACAGAAGGAACACAGAATTCTTGTGAGAAGAAACAAATCGCCCTAAGGAAGAGGTCAGTTTTTTTTGTTTGGCAGAAAAGAAGACAGGAGCTCTTGAAGGTGATGTGCGGGCTGGCTAAAAAGGTCTAAAGTGTGGAAAGCTGTGTGAATTGGAGATGCTCAAAAGCTGGGTGTTTTCCCAGATGTGGCTGTGAACTGGGGTGTGATTGGTTGGCTGGTTGTAAAGAAACTCTGGAAAGCCGTCATGACCTGAGGGAGAGGGGGTACATAGAAGTGTGGTTTGCAAATGATAATCGTACCCGTGAAACTTGGATGTGGAAACTGTGGTCAGGTAGGACTCTGACCTACCCTGCATGGATAGAGAACAGTATATTGCAGAACTGCGTAGCTACACAGTGCCACATTTGTCAAGGGAGTGATGCAAATGCATATGGTTGTGTAAGACATATCTTTGTTGTAATGATTATTTAAAGTGAAATTTATCTTTAAATTTATCATTTGCCTGTTAATTCATTTAATTTACGTTGGCTCCAATTTGTCCCAAATAAAAGTTACAAAAAGTGAAATCTTGTTGGCAATTGCTTCATTTGGGGGTCGTTTGGTAATTTGGTTATTTTGGTTTACGGTTTTGCCATTGGGATCGTAACAAACCACATTCAGATCGGCCATGATCTTATTTCATGGCTGGTCAGGCTCAAAAGGCTGAATGGCCTACTCCTACTTCTTACATTTTTTTCTTAGATCCAGCAATATCTCTGTTCTAGTTGGACCAAGAGCATCTGAGAAGAAATTCTCCTGAACACATTTCAGAAACTCCTACCCCTCCTTCCCTTTTACTTTAACATTATCCCAATCGATATTTGGGTAATTGAAGTCCCCAGTATCACCACTCTATAGTTCTTGCCCATCTCTGTCATCTCCCTGCAGTTTGTTCCTCTGTCGCTCTCCCACTATTTGGAGTCTGTAGAATAATTGCAGTTGTATGTTCATCCCCTTTTTGCTTCTCAAGGACATGCCTTGCTTCTCAAGGACATACACGCATTGTTGAGGTGCAATCTGACCCTGCTGCCCTAGAATTGGACCCAATGACCCAAGAATCTCTTATATCCACATTTAAGGTTGAGTTAGATCGGTTTTTGATCAACAAGAGAGTCGAGGGTTATGGGGGCCAGACAGGAAAGTGGAATTGATGCCACCATCAGATCAACCATGATCTTACTGAATGGTGGAGCAGGCTCGAGGGGCCTGTTCCTATTCCTGTAGCATGTGTTCTCCTGCACCCATGCCTCAAGCCATGCACTCATCCTCCCCATCTTTGAATTTTTTACTCTCGCTAGCACGTGTCACTGGGAGTAATCCTGAGATTAATACCTTCGAGGTCCGACTTGTTAAACTTTTTCCTTAGCTTCTGAAAATCTGACTGCCGGACCTCAATACCTGCACTCCCTATGTGGTTGGTGCCAATGTGTATCACAACTTTGAGCTCACTCTCTTCCCCCTGCATTATATTCTGCACCCTCTCTCATATATCCTTCAGTCTAGCTCCAGGAAGACAACACACAATGCAGGACCCACAGTGACGATTACTGAAATGCCCATCTGTCCTCCTATCAAATCTCCTGTAATGACTGCACTTGTACTGTTTGATATTCCCCCTGGAGTGTCCCTTGCCCATTGGTGTCATGGTCTGGGCTGCACTCCATCAAGGTATTGTCACTTCCAACGCTGAGTTTCTGTATGACACAGACACACCACAATGATTCCTGCACTTCCTGCCTTTTTCTACTCTTCCATCTACCATCCTGAACTCTGACTGTCTGGGGTGCAAACACCTCCTGGAACGCACCAGCCAGCAAACTCACCACAGTGACTCCGGCTGCCTTTTTTATGCCTTTCTCCTCCTCTGGGCAACAAGCTCATTTGATGTTTTCCTTTTCAATTATCCCTGTTTCTGTTCAGTTGACATTTAGATTTTAAAAGACCCATCTATTCCTATTCTTTGTTCCCTGTCTGCCAACCATTTTTCTGTCCATCTCAATACACTACCCCCAATCCCATGCGCTTTAATTTTACACGCCAATCTCTTATGTGGGACTTTGTCAAAAGCCTTCTGAAAGTCCAAATAAACCACATCCACTGACACCCCCTCATCAACTCTGCTGGTTACATCCTCGAAAAATTCCAGTAGGTTTGTCAAACATGATTTCCCTTTCATAAATCCATGCTGCCTCTGTCCGATTCTGCCACTGTTTTCCAAGTGCTCAGCTATTAACTCTTTTATAATGGACTCTAGAATTTTCCCCAGTATCAACGTCAGACTGACTGGTCTATAATTCCCTGTTTTCTCTCTACCTCCCTTTTTAAATAGTGGGGTTACATTAGCTACCCTCCAATCTGTAGGAACTGTTCCAGAGTCAATCGAATCTCAGAAGATGACCAATGCATCCAATATTTCCTGTTTTAATTTTGCGCCAGCCAGGAATAAACAATTGTTGCCATTCACCCATGCGCTCTTTGAATGTTTGCTATTGCCTTTATCCCTTTAAGTAATGTTTCCCAATCCATCATGGCCAACCCGCACCTCATACCATCGTAGTTTCCTTTATTAAGATTCAGGACCCTAGTCTCAGAATCAACTACGTCACTCCCCATTTGATAAAGAATTCTATCATATTATGGTCGCTCCTCCCCAGGGCCTTGCACAACTAGATTACCAATTATTCCTTTCTCATTACACAATACCCAGTCTGGGATGGCCTGTTCTCTAGTTGGTTCCTCAACGTATTGGGCCAGATAACCATCCCATATACACTCCAGGAATTCCTCCTCTACGGTATTGTTACTAATTTGATTTGCCCAATCTATATGCAGATTAAAATCACCCATAATTACAGATGTTCCTTTATTACATGTGTCTCTAATTTCCTGTTTAATGCCATTCCCAACATGACCACTGCAGTTTGGGGGTCTATATACAACCCCCACGAATGCTTTTTGCCCCTTAGTGTTTCTCAGCTCCACCCATACAAGATTCTACATCGTCGGAGCCAGTATTGCGTTAATTTCCTCTTTAACCAGCAATGCAACTCCACCACCTTTTCCTTTTTGTCTGTCCTTCCTAAATACTGAATACCCCTGGATTTTCAGTTCCCATCCCTGGTCACCCTGCAGCTATGTCTCCGTAATCCCAAGTATATCATACCTATTTACATATATTTGTGCGGTTAATTCATCCACTTTATTGCGAATGCTCCTTGCATTAAGACACAAAGCCTTAAGGCATGTATTTTTAACATTACTTGTCTCATTCCCACTATTTTTCACTATGGCCCTGTTTGATTCTTCCCCTTGATTTCTCTGCTTATCTTTTCTTATTCCCCTTTCTGTCTTATCTTCTTGTCCTTGATTCCCTCTCCTCTGACTCCTTGCATAGGTTCCCATTCCCCCTGCCATTTTAGTTTAAAGCCTCCCCAACCACTCTAGCAAATATTCCCCCTCAGACATCAGTCCCAGTCCTGCCCAGGTGTAACCCGTCCAGTTTGTATTGGTCCCACCTCCCCCAGAACCGGTCCCAATGTCTCAGGCATCTGAAACCCTCCCCCTCACACCATCTCTTAAGCCACGTATTCATCCGATATATCCTGCTATTTCTGCTCTGACTAGTGTGTGGCACTGGTAGTAATCCTAAGATCACTACTTTTGAGGTCCTACTTTTCTAACTTACTTCTGAACTCCCTATATTCTGCTTTTAGGACCTCATCCCTTTTTTTACCCATGTTGTTTGTACCAATGTGTACCACGACACTGGCTGTTCACCCTCCCCCTTCAGCCGCTGTCCTGTAGCCGCTCTGAGACATCCATGGCCCTAGCACCAGGGAGGCAACATACCACCCTGAAGTCTCATTTGCGGCCACAGAAATGCCTATCTTTTCCCCTTACAATTCACAAATGAATCCCCTCTAACTATTGCATTCTCACACTTTTTACTTCTCCCCTGTGCAGCAGAGCCAACCGTGGTGCAATGAATTTGGCTGTTGCTGCTTTCCCCTGAGAGGCCATTCCCCTCAACAGTATCCAAAGTGGTATATCTATTTTGAAGGGCAATAGCCACAGGAGATTCTTGCACTGCCTGTCTAGCCCTCATGCTCTGCCTTCCTTCCTGTGGACTTTTAGCCTGCAGTGTGACCAACTCTATATATATACTATCCATGACTCTCTCTGCCTCATGGATGCTCCACAGTGTCCCCAGCCGCCGCTCCAGCTCCGAAACCTGGGCTTCCAGGAGCTGCAGCTGGAGACACTCCCTGCACACATGCCTGGGCACTGGAAATGTTCCCGGCTTCCCACATAGAGCAGGAGGAGCAACCCACAGCTTTGAGCTCTCCTACCACTTTAAATTAAATTAAACCTTTTGGAAGATACTGAATATCAAATAATATCAATTGCTCTATGGGCCCTTCTTCCTACTCCTTGTTGTTACAGAATATAGCCCTTACAAATAATGAACCACAAAATAAGACCTTAAAAACTATAAGTGAAAAAAGTAGTAAATACTTACCCGACTGTACTCATGGTATTCAAAGGATCACCTCATTCTCTCCTCACTGAACTCCCTCAGTCACCTCTGCTCTCCCAGCTCCTTTTCGACTCCCGACTCCTCTCGCGCATCTTATCAACAACCGGCTCCTCTTGCGCTACACGTGGTACAGGAACATGGTACAGGGACATGGTACTGGAACGCAGTACTGGAACGCAGTATGTGAATGCAGTACTGGCATGTGGCACTGGCATGCGGTGCTGGTATGTGGTACTGGTATGTGGTATGGGTGTACACATGCTGCCTGAGTGGAGGAGACTGTGAGTCAGAGATTGGGAAGTTGGTCACTATCAATAAAAAACTGGCAGGGTGATCTGCACCCCAGTGCCTTCTTTCTTGCAGCACAATCCTGGGCTATGTGAGCCTGTTCCTTGCTCCCAAATTTTCCATGCTTCCCTCCCCATCTATTATTTGAAACTCTCCAACCAATGTCTTGCATGCTTCTTGTATTGTCCTCATTTCTCTTAATTCTCTCCTTATACTTCCTTTTATCTTACACGATTATCCCAATTCCATTTAGTCAGCTCCTGATTTCCGTCACATCCCTCTACAGATCACTCATCACTAACTTTCTTTCATACATATAGTTATTTTCTTCCCTTGTCTCTTCTGCGTTGGGTCTGCTCATTCTAATATCTTCCAGATCAAAGAGTCGTTGACTGGAAATATTCATCTCAGCTTTTTCCTGCTGACTTGCTGAGTGTTTACAGCTTTTTCTGCTTTAACACATCTCCTTTCTGTTGAGAACAGAAAACTTATGCCCTGATTCAGATGGAACAGGCTCCTGAACAGGGTCTTCCCAAATCCTCCCAGGCCCCACGCCATTGGGCAGTTCCCCAGTCACTCCAATATCTATTCACACCATCTACTTAGAGATACACAAGCAAACATGGCCAACAGCAAGAGAGAATCATTCACAACAGTCACGTCAATAGGTCATGTCCAGGGAAATGCTCAGGAAATTACATTTCTTTGTTCTGAGAAAGACCAGATTAGCTCACTGAAATTTTCAATGGTTTTAGCTTTGACAACATTGATTCAGTCAAATTCTTCACTGTCGTAAAAGGTTAGAATAATGGTTTGGTAATTAAATGATAAACTTGATAGTAAGCATGGCAGTCAGGACATTTTGTCACCCAAAAAGTAAATAAGTGGCTGTTACCAGGGAAGAATTTTAAAAGAACAGCGTAATTGAGGTCAAGAGACAATTAGACATATGTTTGGAGAGAGATGGAATTGACAGACACAGTGAATAGGTGGGGAGACGGGTATAAGGGATAAGAGACGAAGGTGGTGAGTTGGTATTTGGTGGGGAAGGAGCACCTTGGGAGTGGGTGATACAGGAAGAAGCTGGGCCAAATCTACGAAAAATTGATGGGGTCAATATTTGTCAAAAAATTCTTGTTTTAAATTGAGAAAAGCAGTGAGGTGGTTTGGTTAAAAGTGGAGAAATATAAACAAAACAAACCGAATGAGTGGACATGACAGAGAAAAGATGGGGGTGAACAGGTGTGGCTGAGAATGGGGGAAGTTGTACAGTTGAGAAGTGGGGAGAACATACACTCATTTAGTCATCTCCGGCTCCTCATATCCTCACTCTACAGATTACAACCTGGGAGTGGGACTCATGACACATTTGGAAGGACCAAATAATACCGGAGATGCCAGGTGGGTGGGGCGTGGGGCCCCGGGTGCCTGGTGAGTGGGTTGCAGGGCCCCGGGTGCCTGGTGAGTGGGTTGCTGGACCCTGGACACCAGGTGGGTGGGGTGTGGAGCCCTGGGCGCCAGGTGGGTGGGGTGTGGGGCCCTGGGTGCCAGGTGGGTGGGGCACAGGACCCTGGGTGTTAAATATGGTGTTGAATGGAGAGCAGGAAAATATATTCCACTAAAAGGAGAGAAAGTGAACAGTAGTGAGATTTTACAGATTGATGAATACATGAAATGTGGGAGGGGAAAGAGGCAGACATTCAGTACATCGACAGTAAAAGCACAGGAGTGTATGATAAGGGAGAACACTGACAGAGCAGGAGAGAAGCCACAGAGGAACCATAAAATTAAATTATGAAGAAAAAATCTAACATTTCACAGGCACATCAATAAAAAAAAGGAAGGCTGTGATGAGAATAGGATCATTAAGGGATCAATGGGATAATACCACAGGTCATGAGAGAAGATGGCAGAAATTCAGCATTTACCAGGGAGACAGACATGATATTGAGCAATGAGATGATCAATAAGCGCATTTAATATTAAATAGGGGAATGTACTGAAGAAACTAAACAAAGAGGATGAAGCCCATTGTCTGGATGGATTGGATCCATGATTATTTTAAAATAATCTAGAGAATTGACAGCAGAGGCAACACTGCTACTCATTGAACAATTCATTTAGAAAAAGGACTAAGTGCCAGAGGACTGGCAGATAGCTAACGTCATTCCTATATTTAAGAAGGGGGATAGGACATAACCAGGAAACTGCAGACCAGTCAGTTTAACATAAGGTGGTCGGAAAAATAATGGAATCCTTACTAAAGGAGAGAATAGAAGAACATCTGGAAATAAGAAAAAGGAACGAATACTCAGCGTGCATTTCACTAGGGAAAATCTTGCTCAAGTGACCTTATTGAATTTTTTTGAGGCGGTAACAGAGAGTGGTAATGCATTCATTGCAACTTAGCTCGATTTTCAAAATGCCTCCGGTAAGGTGGCCCATAATGAATAAGGTCAGAGAATGTGGAAATAGGATGAAATGCTCGCTGGCTTCAAGACAGGGAGCAAAGAGTGGGAGGACAGGGTAGTTATTCTGAGTGACAGAAGGTGGTAAGTGGCGTTCCACAGGATCAGCGCTGGCATCATTGCTGTTCACAATTTACTTTTGGACTTTGGAATCAAAAACACAATTTCTAAGTTTGCTGATGACACCTGATTGGGCCAGGTCATCGATACTGAGGAGGACGGCAAAAAATTGTAGGAGAACCTTAAGAAACTCGGTGAATGGGCAAATAATTGGCAAATAAATTTCAACGCGTAAATGTGAGGCAACACATGTTGGTTGGAAGAATAGGCAGGTCACTTGTTTTTTGTGAGGAGCATGTGCAGGTGGGGCAGAGAAACAAAGTTCCTTTGCTGTCGCTGGGTCGAAGTCCTGGAACTCCCTTCCTAACAGCATTGTGGGTGTACCTACACCACATGGACTGCAGTGGTTCAAGAAGGCAGCTCACCACCACCATCTGAAGGGCAATTAGGAATAGGCAATAAATGCTGGCCTAGCCAGCGACACCCACATTCCATGGATGAATAAAATAAAGGTACAGCATGTGGTTAGGTACTGAGTAAAGCTCCCTCTACACTGTCCCAGCAATACACGAGTGTGTACAGCAGCCAAGGTAGACCCACACTTTCCCTAGGATTACACCAAAAATATTCTTGCCAATGCCACCCAAATATGAATCCACCACTGCAGTCCTGCCTTATCACCACACTTAACAGAAATAACACATGCTTAACGATGAACTCACTTCACCGGCACTGCCAAACCAAAATAAAGAGCCACTTCCTATTTCAGTTCTTCTTCCAGACACACACAGGCATCCAGATTGAGATCATCGGTGGATTCATCTAACAACAGCATGAAGGGCTGGAGAAATAGTGCTCTGTAGAAAAGAACCAAGAACAGACAGACAATTGAGATCAGTTGTAATAAACTGGCCCAAAGTGGAAATTGGGAAGTTGTTTACTCTGGTCACTGCTGTACTAGGCCTGGCCGCCAGGAGGTGCTGAAGGAGGAGTATTGAGGCACAAACCCAGGCTGACCAGACCCACACAAACCAGCACTGGCCACAAGCTCAATGACAACTCCATCTAAACTGCCCCCTTCAAACATTCCCAGGACAGGTACAGCACGGGGTTAGATACCGAGTAAAGCTTCCACTACACTGTCCCCATCAAACACTCCCAGGGCAGCTACAGCACAGGGTTAGATACTGAATAAAGCTCCCACTACTTTTGTGAGGAATACAGCTAGAAATGTGAAGTTATAACACAATCCAGCTATAAATAAGGGATTAGATTAAAAACAGTGATTCTCCTATGGAGCAGAGTTCAAGTTAAAAGCAGAGTTCATCTGCTGGAGAAAAGGAAAAAGTTCGAACAACAATATCCTGTGATGAATCCCTTCTCCATTTTTAAAATGTAGGGAGATCCCTTCTCCATCTCCAAAACGAGGGAGATCCCTTCTCCGCCTCCAAAGCGGAGGGAGATCCCTCCCCCATCTTTAAAATGGAGGGAGGTCCCTTCTCCATTTTCAAAACGGATAGAGATCCCTTCTCCATCTCTAAAATGGAGCGAGTTCCCTCCTCCATCTTTAAAATGGAGGGAGATTCACTGAAGATCCTCTTTGATGATACCAATCACTGGGATGTAGCTTTTAGGGTTACTTTCTGTAACGACGCTTCTGATCACTATTATTTACACCTGCACACATTTGCTTTGGGTACAGTTTTTGAATAGAAGAAAACCCTGTTCATCACAAATCCACTCAACCTTTTCCCTCTGCTCTTTCCAAATAGAATTTGCTACACAGCAGCAAGAAACCAACAGGAAATATGGATTTCAGGATAGAGTGGTTTCTTCTGGGTGGATTCTCTGTCACTGGAGAGGTCCTTGCAGCTCCTACAGAAAGTAACAACCCATGAATATAAGACATAGAATTGGAATAAAATGGAAACAAGAGAGATGAAAGCTTTCTGTTTGTCATGTAAAGCAAAATGGTCACACAGTGTCCTTATAGAGAGGCTTAGTGGGCCCAAATATGACCCAAGTCACACACTAACTCTGAATGTTCTCACAGCAACTTGGGGATGGTAATTTTGACAACAATTTTCACGATTTTAGGGTATCGCTAAGCACTTTACAGGCAATAGACCACTTTTGAAATGTAGTCAGTGTTGTTTAGGGAATGGGCAAGCTAATTTCACAGAAAGAGAGAGATGCAGACATATACACAGAGCCAGAGAGACACAGAAACAGGATGAGATTGTGCTGTACATGTTTCAGGGCTGATACTGGGACACAGACGAGATGTACAGTAACAGATGGGATTGAATCATTTTACTTGCAGTGTACTGGACTTGGACAGAAGCTGACACAGACACACACAACAACAACTTGCATTTATATAGCACCTCGAACGCAAGTGTCCAAAATTCTTCACAGGAGGTGTATCATGATAAATTTAATCCCGAGCCACAGGAGAGTTTAGGGGCACATACTCATAGTTGTAGATTCTCCCACCTGAGGAAATTTCCTCTCCACACCCACCCTGTCAAGATACCTCAGGATCTTATATGTTTCAATCAAGGAAGAAGGAGGTCTCTGTGAAGTCGCGTGGTGTTATGGGACCTTCAACTGGGAGGTCTCTTCCTCCTCCCTCTGTGTACAGCTTCCTCCCTTTGCTGCCTGTGCTCCATCTCCAAGTCAGACTGCGGCCCAAGAGGAACTGGAACAAGACCCTCCATCATTGAAGCAGGTTTTCACTGGGACTGGCTCTGGGGGAGATGGCATCTGTACAAGCCGGACGGGTTTCACCTGAAAGGAACTGGGACTGAGTTCCTTGCGAGTCATTTTGCTCATGTTGTTGGGGAGGGTTTGAACTAACTCATCAGGGATGTGGGAACCAGGAGAGAATATTAGAATACCAGGGTGCAAGGAATGCTGGGAGAGGCAGATAGCACTAAAATAGTGAACAATAAATTAATAGATGGAGTCAGAGTAAGGGAGCAAGTAATGAAGTCTAAATCAGGGTTACACTGCATGTATGTGAATGCACAGAGTATAGTTAATAAAATTGGGGAGCTATGTGCACAGATTGCCTTGTGGGATTTGATGTTGGCTTAAGGAAGGGCAGATCTGGGTGTTAAATATTCCTGGTTACAAGGTGTTCAGAAAAGATAGGAAAGGGAAAACAGAAGAAGGGGTGGCGTTTTTGGTTAAGGAGAGTATTGCAGTACTGGAGAAAGAGGATGTGTCAGAGGATTCAAAGACAGAATTGATTTTGCTAGAGCTAAAGAATAACAAGGGTGGAATTACATTGCTCGATGTAATATGTAGATCACCAGCTAATGGGAAAGATATAGAGAAACAAATCTGCAAGGAAATTACAGAGGTGTAAACATCATGGAGCAGTTATAATGGGGAACTTTAATTACCCATATATATACTGGGATAGTGGTAGTGAAAGGGGGACAGTGAGGGACAGGTGTTCCTAGATTGTGTTCAGGAGAATTTCCTACAGCAGTATGTGTCCAGTCCAACAAGGAAGGAGGCACTCTAGACCTGGTTCTTGGGAATGAGGTGGGCCAAGTAGATCAAGTGACAGTGGGGGAACATTTAGAGGACGTTGTATCGTAAGGTTTAGGATGATGGTGGAAAATGACATTGGTCAATCCAGAGTGAGAATAATCAACTGGCAGAGAGCAAACTTCAATGGGGCAAGAAAGGAGCTGGGCCGGATAGACTGGAACCAAAGGTTGGCGGGAAAAGCAGGAGCTGAACAATGGGCTACCTTCAAAGAGGAGATGGTTTGGGCACAGTCAAGGTACGTTCCCTCAAAAGGAAAGGGCAGGACAAACAAATCCAAAGCTCACTGGGTCACAAATGAGATATAAATTAAGTTAAAGAAGAAAGAGTGTGCTTACTGCAGGTATCAGATAGCAAATACAATTGAGAACCAAGTTGAATACAGAAGGTTCAGAAGGGATGTGAAAAAGTTAATTCAAGAAGCAAAGAGGGATTATGAAAAAAGACTGGCAACTAACATTAAATAAATCCCAGAGTATTCTATAGGCTGATCAATAGCAACAAGTTGGTAAAAGGGGAGTAGGGCCGATTAGGGACCATAAAGGGGATTTGTACATAGAGGCAAGATGCATGGCTGAGGCTTTAAATGAATAATTTGCATCTGTCTTTCCCTATGAGGCAGATGCTGCCCAGGCCATGGTGACAGAAGAGGAAACTCAGTCACTAGAAGGGTTTGAAATTGATAAGGAGGGGGTATTGGATAAGTTGTCAGTACTTAAAGTTGATAAGGCACCGGGACCAGGTGAGATGCATCGAAGAATATTGAAGGAAGTGAGAGTGGAAATTGCAGAGACGCTGGCAATAATATTTCAATGTTCCCTGGATTCGGGGGAGGTGCCAGGGGACTGGAGACTGGAGAACTGCAAACATTACGCCCTTGTTCAAAAAAGGTTGTAAAAATCTGCCCTGCAATTACAGACCAGTCAGTTTAACTTCGGTGATGGGGAAACTTCTAGAAGCAATTATTCAGGATAGAATTAATAGTCACATGGAAAAATGTGGATTGATTTGGAAGAGTCAGCATGGATTTGTTAGAGGAAATTATGTCTAATTAACTTGCTGGAGTTTTTTGAAGAGGTAACAGGATGGTTGATGAGGGCAAGACCGTTGATGTGGTATATGGACTTCCAGAAGGCATTAGATACAGTACCATACAACAGACATGTGAAGAAAGTTATATGTCATGGAATGAAATGGATAGTAGGAGCTTGGACGGAAAATTGGCTGAGGGATAGGAAACAGTGAGTAATGGTTAATGGATATTTTTCGGGCTGGAAGAAGGCTTGTAGTGGAGTTCTGCAGGAATCGGTATTGAGACCCTTGCTTTTCCTGATATATATAAATGATCTAGATCTTGGTAAGTAGGGGACAATATCAAAGTTTGTGGATGACACAAAACTTGGGAGAATTGTAAACTGTGAGGAGGACAGTGTAGAACTTCAAAAGGACAGTGACACATTGGTGGAATGGGCATATAGGTGGCAGATGAAGTTCAATGTGGAGAAGTGTGAGGTGATATATTTTTTCTCCATGATCTTTGCACCAAAGTGTTAGATAAAGGATACTACTGTAAAGAGTGTGCAGGAGAACAGAGACCTGGGTGTATATGTACATAAGTAATTAAAGGTGACAGAAGATGTTTTAGACACTTGCAGTGGTTTGTATAAGCTTGAGGATTCAAAACTTGGAACCTAGATAGCTAATACTTGGATCCATTGGGATTGTGTACAGTGGGAGTGAATGGCAAGTTGTTTGGGTCCATTGAGATTTATTGAGAGTGAACAGGAAGGTATGTGTGTGGATAGGGAGAAGTTGGAATGATTTGGAAAGGGTTTGTATTCATTGGGATTGTGTACAGTAGGAGTGAATGGGAAGTTGTTTGGGTCCATTGAGATTTGTTGGGACTGAACAGGAAGGAAGGTTTGTATGTAGATAGGGAGATTTCGGAGTGATTTGGAAGGGGTTTCTTTTTGATTGTGTACAGTGGAAGTGAATGGGAACAGATTTGTGTCCATTGGGATTGTGTACAGTGGGTATGAATGGGAAGGGGTTTGGGTCTATTGGGATTGTGTACCTTGGGGGTGAAAGAGAAGGGCTTTGGATCCTTTGTGATTTTGTATAGTTGGAGTGAACAGAAAGGGTTTGGGTCCTTTGGAATTTTTTGTGAGTGAATGGGAAAGTAGTATCTGGGGCCATTGGGATTGTGTAGAGTGGGAGTCAAAGGGATGGGATTTGAGTCCATTGGGATTGTGTACAGTGGGAGTGAATGGGAAGGAGTTTGCTTCCATTGGGATTGCGTACAATTGGAGTGAATGGGAAGGTATTTCGATCCATTAGGATTATGTACAAGTGGGGGTGAATTGGAAGAGGTTCAGGTCCATTTGGAATATTTAGAGTTGGAGCAAATGGGAAGTGGTTTCTGACCATTGAGGTTGTGTACAGTGGGAATAAATGGGAAGGGAGTTGGGTCCATTGGAATTGAGTACAGTGGGAGTGAATGGGAAGCAGTTTGTGCCTATTCAGATTGTGTACAGTGGGAGTGAATAGAAAGGCATGTGTGGATATGGAGATATTGGAGTGATTTGGAAGAGGATTGTGTTCTTTGGGATTGTGTACAGTGCGGGTGAATGGGAAGGGGTTTAGGTAAATTAGGATTGTTTACAGTTGGAATGAATGGGAAGGGGTTTGGTGCCATTCAGATTGTGTGTAGTGGGAATGAAAGATAAGGGGTTTGGGTCCATTGGGATCGTGTACAATGGGAGTGGAAGGGAAGGAATTGGAGCCTATTGGAATTGTGTAGTGTGGGAATGAATGGGAAGGGTTTTGGGTCCATTGGGATTTGTTGGGAGTGAATGGGAAGGTATGTGTATGGATTCGGAGATGTGGGAGTGATTTGGAAGGTGTTTGTCCTCGTTGGGACTGTGTAGAATGGGAGTGAATGGGAAGGAGTAATGGGTCCATTGAGATTGTGTACAGTGGGAGTGAATGGGAAAGGTTTTGTGTCTTTTGGGATTGTGTTCAGTGGGAGTTAATGGGAAGGGGGTATGAATCCATTGGAATTTTTTGTGAATGATTGGGAAAGGATTTGTGGCCAATGGGATTGTGCAGAGTGGGACTGAAAGAAAAGGGATTAGGGTCCATTGGGATTCTGTACTGTGGGAGTGAATAGGAAGGGATTTGAGTCTCTTGGGAATGTATACAATGGGAGTGAAAGGGTAGGATTTGAGTCCATTGAGATTGTGTACAGTGGGAGTGAGCGGGAAAGTATTTGGATCCATTAGGACTATGTGCAGGCAGGAGTGAATGGGAAGGGCTTTGGGTTCATTGGGATTGCATACAGTTGGAGTTAATAGGAAGTGGCTTCTGTCCATTGAGATTGTGTGCAGTGGGAGTAAGCGAGAAGGGATTTGGGTGCATTTGCATTGTGTACAGTGGGAGTGAATGGGAAATTGTTTGGGTGCATTGAGATTCTGTACAGTGGGAGGGAATGGGAAGGTATTTGTGTCCATCTTGATTTGTTGGGGGTGAACGGGAAGGTATGTGTGTGGATAGGGAGATTGTAGAGTGATTTGGAAGGGGTACATGTTCTTTGAGATTGTGTATAGTGGGGCTGAATGGGAAGGGTTTTGATCAACTGGGATTGTGTGTGGGGGGGAGAATGGGAAGGGGTATGGGTCCATTGGGAATATGTACAGTAGGAGTGAATGGGAAGTGGTTTGGTTTCCCTGCCATTGGGTACAATGGGAGTGAATGGGAAGCAGTTTGGTTTCCCTGTGATTGTGTACAGTGGGAGTGAAAGGGAAAGGCTTTGGTCCATTGTGATTGTGCAGAGTGGGAGTGAATGGGAAGGGTTTTGGGTCCACTGAATTTGTATACAATAGGTCAATGTGAAGGGGTTTGTTTCCATTGGGATTGTGTATAGTGGGGGTGAATGGGAAGGGGGATGTGTCCATTGGGATTGTTTACAATAAGATTGAATGGGAATGGATTTAGGTCCTCTGGGATTGTATTCAGTTGGAGTGAACGGGAAGGGGTTTGAGTCCATAGAAATTTTTTGTCAGTGATTGGAAAAGTATTTGGGGCCATTGGGGCTGTACAGTGTGGGACTGCCAGGGAAGGGATTTGTGTCCATAGGGATTGTGTACAGTGGGAGTGAATGGGAAGGGGTTTGGGGCAGTTGGAATTGTGCACAGTAGGCATGAATGGGAAAGGGTTTGGTTTCATTGGGATTGTGTACGGTCAGAGCAAACAGGAAGGTATTTGGATTCACTAGAATTATGTACAGGTGGAAATGACTGGGAAGGGGTTTGGGTCCATTGGGATTGTTTACAGATGAAGTGAATGGGAAGTGGTTTCTGTTTGTTGGAATTGTGTACAGTGAGAGTGAATGGAAAATGATTTGGGGTTACTGGGATTGTGTACAGTGGGAGTGAAAGGGAAGAGCCTTGGGTCCTTTGGGATTGTGTACAGGGGAGTGGATGAGAAGGGGTTTGGAACTACTGGGATTTTTCGTGAGTGAATGGGAAAGGATTTGGGGCCATTGGAATTGTGCAGAGTAGGAGTAAAAGGGAAGGGCTTTGGGTCCATTGGGGTTGTTTTCAGTTGGAGTGAATGGGAAGCGGTTTCTGTCCGTTGTGATTGCACACAGTGGGAATGAATGGGAGGGGATTTGGCTCCATCTGGATTGTATACATTGGGACTGAACGGAAGAGATTTGTTGGGAGTGAATGGCAAGGTATGTATGTGGATAGGGAGATGTTGGAGTGATTTGGAAGGGGTTTGTGTTTGTTGGGTTTGTGTACAGTGGGAGTGAAAGGATGGAGTTGGTCCATTGGAATTGTGCACCTTGAGAGTGAACAGGAAAGGTTTTGGGCCATCGGGATTCTGTACAGTGGTTGTGAATGGAAAGGGGTTTGAGTCCAATGGGAATTATTACTCTGGGAGACAACAGGAAGGGGTTTGGTCAATTGGGATTTGTTGGGAGTGAATGGGAAGGTATGTTTGTGGATTCGGAGATAGGGGAGTGATTTGGAAGGTGTTTGTCTTCATTGGGATTGTGTAGAGTGGGAGTGAATTGAAAGGTATTTGGATCCAATGGGATTATGTACAGGTGAGAGTGAATAGGAAGGAGTTTCTGTCCATTGGGATTATAAACAGTGGTAGTGAATGGTAAAGGCTTTGGGTCCATTGGGATTTTGTGGGCGTGAATGGCAAGGTGATTGGATCCATTGGGAATTTGTGGGAGCGAATCTTATCTTGGGACTCATTATGTAGATGATCACTATCCCCACTGAATTTCTGGTTCACTCCCTCGTTCCAGTCTATCTGGTTCAGCTCTGTTTTTGCCCCATCGAAGCCAGCTCTCGTCCAGTTAATTATTCTTACTTTGGATGGCCTATCGAACTTTTCTATCATCATCCTAAAACATACAATATCATGATCACTGTCTCCTAAATGCTCCTCCACTGACACTTGATCTACGTGGTCCATCTCATTTCCAAGAACCAGGTCCAACAGTACATCTTTTCTTGTTGGAGTGGACACATACTGCTGTAGAAAATTTTCCTGAACACAACCTTGGAACGCTTGCCCCTCTCCACCCTTTACACTACCATTGTCCCAGTCTACATCCAGGTAATTAAAGTCCCCCATTATAACTACTCCATAATGCCTGCAGCTCTGTATTTTCCCTGTAGAATATTTCCTCTACATCCTTCCCACTATTTGGTGGTCTATAGCCTACACCGAGCAATGTGATTGCACTCTTTTTGTTCCTTAGCTTGAGCCAAATTGATTCTGTCCTTGAACCCTCTGGGATGTCCTCTTTCTCCAGCACTGCAATGCTCTCCTTAACCAATACCGCCACCCCTCCTCATTTCCTTCCTTTCCTCTCCTTTCTGAACAACTTGTAACTGGGAATATTTAACAGCCAATTCTGCCCTTCCTTGGACCAGGTCTCTGTTATCGCCACAACGCCGTAATTCCAAGTGGCAATCTGTGCCTGTAACTCCCCCCAATCCTATTTACTATACTCTGTGCATTCACATAGATGCACAGTAACCCTGATTTAGATTTTGTTACTTTCTCTCTCACCCGGACTTCACCTCTTAACTTACTATTTTCTATATTAGTGCTATCTATCGCTCCCAGCATTTTGTGCATCCTGGTATTCCTCTCTAATATCTTCTCTTGGTTCCCACACCCTGCTGAGTTAGTTTAAAGCCCTCCCAAAAGCATTATCAAAACAGCCCACAAAGAACTCAGTCCAAGCTCTGTAACTGACCCAGCTTGTACAGGTGCCATCGCCCCCAGAGCCAGTCCCAGTGCCCTGGGAATCAAAAGCCCTCCCTTCTGTACCATCTGTCTAGCCACCATTCATCTGTCCTATTTCTGTACTCACTGTGGCACTGGGAGCAATTTGGAGATTACTACTTTTGAGGTCCTGCTTGTCAGTTTTCTACCTAACTCCCTGAATTCTGATTCTAGAACCACATCTCCTTCCTACCTATGACATTGGTCTCAATGTGGACCACGACCTCTGGCTGTTCATCCTCCCCCTTCAGAATGCCCTGCAGCCGCATGGTGACATCCTCAACCCTGGGAGGCATTATACCATCCTCAAGTCATGTCTGCGGCCACAGAGACACCTGTCTATCCCCGAGCCAATGAACCCCCTATCACTATTACTCTTCCTTTTTTCTTCCTCCCCTCCTGTACAGCCAAGCTGCTTGTGGTGCCACAAACTTGGCTCTGATTGCACTCCTCTGAGGAACCAACGCACTCACCAGCTTCCAAAATGGGAAACTGACCTGTGACCCCAGGGGACTCCTGCATCAGCTTCCTACTTCTCTTGGGCTGCCTGGTGGTCACCCATTCCCTCTTTGTCTCCAGGTGCTTAAGCTGCAGTGTGACCACCTCTCTGTACATGCTATCCATGTAGCTGTCAGCCTCATGGATGCACCACAGTGACTCCATTTGCCGCTCGAGCTCTGAAACCCAGAGCACAAGTTTCTGCAGCTGACAGCACTTCCTGCACACTGGTAGTGTCCATAACTTCGCACAGATTACAGGACATGCATTCCACTTGACTGAGCTGCCCTGCCATGTCTTAACTCTACTTCCCTTATGTTAACTTTATTCTACTTTGGATTATTTATATTACTTTATTATATTGGCCCTTAAATCTCCCTTGTTCCTGGAGCTTCTCAGTTAAATCCAAGTACAACAGCTTGTTTAAAAATATTACACTTTTCTAATTTGCTCACCAGGTCCTGCTTACCAAGGCCGCTGCTCTTATTTCTGAGGAAAGGTAGAAAAGCACCTCCTCCCTCCTCACCAAAATCCCTCAATCACCTCTCTCCTCGAACTCTTGCCGCTTCTCACACTCTTTTTATAGCTTTTCTGCTCTCGTCTAGGTGCTGCTGACTGCCTGTCCCAGAGTCTTCCTCTCGCACTCTCCTCTAGGTGCTGCTGACTGCCTGTCCCAGTGTCCTCCTCTCGCACTCTCCTCTAGGTGCTGCTGACTGCTTGTCCCAGGTCTTCCTTTCACACTCTTCTCTAGGTGCTGCTGACCACTTGCCCCAGGGTCTTCTTCTCACAATCTCCAGTGTGAATGATATAATCAATATCATTCAAAACATTTCTTCCTCAGTAGCTGAAATTTGTAATTACCCATTTGTAATTTCCCCAATAACGTTAATTCATTTCATAAAAACACTCCAGTGAAATATTTTAAATTTAACTATAAGAGAAGAAAAGCTTCCCTTTGTTTCTCTGCCTTACAAATACCACTTCCGTCCCTTACCACTGACACTTCCTCTACCCCTGATCAGGCACTTACACCACCCCAGTCCTTGTGATCTCCTCCACATCATTTTCCCCATCTGCCTCCACCTTTCACTGGACAGTGTCATCTCTCTCCTCACATTTATCCCTTTGCTCCTTCTGTTGCCCTCTTTGTTTCCCTGTGCCCTATGGTTTTTTTCCCCCCTAAACTGATAATCTCTGCATGCCACCCACCCTATAAACCGATTGTCAGCTGGCATTCGAGTTGTCAGTCCAGAAACGTCTGTTCTTGCTGTTGAAGGACTTCCAATTACGGAATGAAAAGTGTATTCCTGCACCTCTCATAAACAAATGATAACCATGGGCGCAGTTTAATGCCCTGCCCCATGGTGAGGGGCATTCAATTGGGTGGGAATTTAATTGGTGGGCAGGCACCAAGCCGCATTCCAACCTCAGTGCCTGTGGAGTCTGTGTCAGGAATGATTATGGGAGGCCTTCCTGCCTGTCGCAGTGGGGATTCACTCAGTGACAGGCAGGGGACTGGCCATGCAGGAAGTCTAAAAAGGTGGCAGGGGGAGTGGGAGTCCCTTGTTCAAAGGCATTCAGTGCCTGATCGAGGGATCCGGCATTGGGAAGGGGGGACGTGGAGAGTCACACCCTTGCCCTTCCTGCTGACCCCCCTCCTGCCTGCCCTGGGGTCCCCAATCTTCAAAGCCCTCCTGACACCACTGGCCTGAGACTGAGGTTCCTTGGTGACCCTGAGTTCGGGTGGGTGCATCACCGGCAACACTTACCACCTCCCCAGCGGTGCTGCCAAGCAATGAAGAGCTGCTGGTCTCTGATTGGCTGGGAGCTCTTGGTGGGCAGCACATACACCCCTGGAGTCCTTGATCCTGGGGAATGCCCTCGCCGGCTGGAAAACCAGTGGGCAAGGCCCCCATCGTCCACATGAAGCTCTGTGCCTTGTGTCTACACTGTCTTGTTTTTTGTTTCAATGATGCACACAGGCTGTGGACATTGTAGCTGAGCTAACTTTACTGATAACACGTTTTCCTAATATGAACACATACCTGTACCAACTGAACTCTATCAAGACAGGTTCCAACCTGCGCTCTATGACCTTGAATCCCCAGGTCAGGTGACCCCCTATCAAGTGCAGAGCACTGTATAGTATCTAATACTGGACCCTACTACCACAATCAGCTATCATCATAACAGACATTCACCAACATAATGGCCCAGAATTTGCTGAGAAATAATGGTGTGTGAAAGACACATGTAAATCAGCCAGCAACTCGCAGAGAAGGAGAAATACCCCATCAATTGCAAATCGGCATCAGATGAGAGTTGATTTGCACCATTCCATGAACTTTGTGAAAATGTCATCTCACGCTGAATGTCTCCATGATTTTCATGAAGTTGCTGCATTGGGAGATTCATCGCCCGTGAAACTTAGCACAGAAACTTAACAAGAACAAACAGTGCTTATAATGTAGTGAAATGTCCCAATGTGCTTCGCAGGAATGTTATTGGACAAAGGTTTGACATTGAGCTACAGAAGGGGATGTTGAGGTAGATGACCAAAACTTTGGTCCAAGAGCTGGGTTTTAAGGAGCAGCTTAAAGAATGTGAATCCAGTCATTAACAGGAGAAGGACGCTTCAAATGCTATTATTTGTTAATAACAGCAAATCACATATCTTGCCTTGGAAGAGTTAAGATTAAAAATGAGAGTCTGATGTATTCGTGTAATATTTGTTGGAGATTTGAAAACAGTCAATTTGTTTTTTTAAAACAAGAAATCCTTACTTTTCCTTTCTGTCTCTTTTTCACTCAATGTAACCTTTCTTTTCCTTTCTTCCTGATTTGACAGTGAATTCATCCAATCCAATTCACTTTCCTTCTCAGTCTTTCCTCTGTTTATTTCTCAACTCTTTAAACTCATTAGTTAAGATGTCAAACTGTCTGTCCCAAGCTAAGCTTTTGGTCATCTGTGCTGATATCTGCTTCTGTGGTTCAGTGTCAAAAATACTCATTGAAAAAGCTTTTGTTAAGGATCTTCGACTTATTTTGCTACAGTAAGGGTGCTATATAAAAGTGAGTTGTTGCACATCTATAAATGCAGAATGTTAAAGGATAAACTTTACAGAATAAACAAGAGATAAGAGAGGGAACTTAATTTTGAACTTACCCACAAGGCAGAAACTGGGTGAGGGTCAATAAACATTGGGAAGTTTACTTAGTTACTAGAGCAGGCAGAAGCACCATAATTTGATGCACATTGGGGCTCTTATGATGTTAACAGGACTCCAGTGCAATTTTAATTGGGGCCTTAGCAGGGAATTTTCTGTGACTTTCCTCTAAGCTGAAGTAAAGCAGGAGCAGATGGGCTTCACTAGACCCACAAATGAAGATCTCGGCTCCCCGACTGTGTTCTCTCCCAACCTCATCCCTTCCCTATTGACAGACCCTCCTGAAGTTCCCTACCGACAACCTACCTGGAAGCTAGCTGTTGACCAAGGACCATGATGTTTTTCACGGACAAGCAGCCACTCTTCATGCCCATTTGCAATGGCACTGCCACCTGAAACCCCCTCGGGGTTCAAATCAGCCTCAGAAAGTTTAACTAAGAAATCATGGGGATGGCCCATATGTTATTTCTGGTGCCATTCTACTCCTAATATTGTACTTACTTATCAGGAATAAAACTGAAAATAAAGCATAATAAAAGGCCCACAGAACATAACTTTAAAGAGTTAGAAGCTTTAATTACTGTTGCTGTCCAGCTGAATACTGAACAATCTTCATCTTTTTGATTTTTATGGAAGACATTTGTTCCAGCCCATATTTCTTGTGGGTTTTCATCTGCCATACATGCAGATCCTCCTCATCCATCTGGAAGTCTCACAGATGAGTGAAGCAACAGCCTGACATAGTCATCCTCACAGAATCATACCTAACAGATAACGGCACAGACTCCACATCACCATCCCTGGGTATGTCCTGTCCCACTGGCAGGACAGACCCAGTAGAGGTGGCAGCACAGTGGTGTATAGTCAGGAGGGAGTTGCCCTAAGAGTCCTCCACATCAACTCCAGAACCCATGAAGCCTCATGGCTTCAGGTCAAACATGGGTAAGGAAACCTCCTGCTGATTACCATGTACCACCCTCCCTCAGCTGATGACTCAGTGCTCCTCCATGTCGAACACCACTTGGAGGAAGCACTGAGGGTGGAAAGGGGCAGAATATACACTGGGTGGGGGACTTGAATGTCCACAACCAAGAATGGCTCAGTAGCACCACTACTAACTGAGCTGGCCAAGTCCTAAAGACACAGCTGCTAGACTGGGTCTGCGGCAGGTGGTGACAGAACCAACAAGAGGGAAAAACATACTTGACCTCATCCTCACCAACCTGTCTACCGCAGATGTATCTGTCCATGACATCATTGGTAGGAGTGACCACCGCACATTCCATGTGGAGATAAAGTCCCCCTGTCACACTGATGATACCCTCCATCGTGTTGTGTGGCGCTACCACCGTGCTAGGTAGGATAGATTTTGAAGAGATCTAGCAGCTCAAGACTGTACTTCAATGAGGCGCTGTGGGCCATCAGCAGCAGCAGAGTTGTACTCAAGCACAATCTGTAACTTCATTGCCTGGCATATCCCCCACTCTACCATTACCATCAAGCCAGGGGATCAACCCTGGTTCAATGAAGAGTGCAGGAGGGCAGGCCAGGAGCAGCACCAGGCATACCTAAAAATGAGTTGTCAACCTGGTAAAGCTACAACACAGGTGCTGGCTATGGACCAAGGCTCCTTAGGCAGCACCTTCCAAACCCATGACCACCACCATCTAGAATGACAAGGGCAGCAGACACATGGGAGCAACTAGAAGTTCCCCTCCAAGTCACTCACCATCCTGACTTGGAAATATATCGCCGTTCCTTGGCTGTCGCTGGGCCAAAATCATGGAACATGTACATTCTGCCCCTTCCCACCCTCAGTGCTTCCTCCAAGTGGTGTTCGACATGGAGGAGCACTGATTCATCAGCTGAAGGAGGGTAGTACAGCATGTCCTTACCCATGTTTGACCTGAAGCCATGAGGCTTCATGGGTTCTGGAGTTGATGTGGACGACTCTCAGGGCAACTCCCTCCTGACTATATACCACTGTGCTGCAACCTCTACTGGGTCTGTCCATCCTAACAGCACTGTGGGTGAACCTACACCACATAAACTGCAGCAGTTCAAGAAGACAGCTCACCACCACCTTCTTAAGGGCAACTAGAGATGGGCAATAAACGCTGTCCTAGCCAGCAAAATGATCTAGCAAGCGGCACTTGCTTAGCAATAGCCTGCTCACTGATGCTCAGTTTGGGTTCCTCCACGGCCACTCAGCTCCTGACCTCATTACAACCTTGGTTCAAACATGGACAAAAGAGCTGAACTCCCGAGGTGAGAGTGACTGCCCTTGACATCAAGGCCACATTTGACCGAGTATGGCATCATGAAGACCTACCAAAACTGGAGTCAATGGGAATTGGGGCGGTGGGGGGGAATCTCCACTGGTTGGAGACATATCTGGCACAATGAAAGGTGGTGTGGTTGTTGGAGGTCAATCATCTCAGCTCCAGGACATCACTGCAGGAGTTCCTCATGGTAGTGTCCTCAGCCCAACCGTCTTCAGCTGCTTCATCAATGACTTTCCTTCCATCATAAGGTCAGAAATGGGGATGTTCGCTGATGATTGCACAATGTTCAGCACCATTCGTGACTCCTCAGATACTGAAGCAGTCCGTGTCCAAATACAAGACCTGGACAATATCCAGGTTTGGGCTGAAAAGTGGCAAGTAACATTCGCGCCACACAAGTGTCACACAATGACCATCTCCAACAAAAGAGAACCTTGATGTTCAATGACATTACCATCACTGAATCCCCCACTATCAACATCCTGGGGGTTACCATTGACCAGAAACTGAACTGGACAAGCCATATAAATACTGTGGCTACAAGAGCAGGTCAGAGGCTAGGGATTCTGTGATGAGTAACTCACTTCCTGACTCCCCAAAGCCTGTCCACCATCTACAAGGCACAAATCAGGAGTGTGATGGAATACTCCCCACTTGCCCTGGATGAGTGCAGCTCCCACAACACTCAAGAAGCTTGACACCATCCAGGACAAAGCAGCCGCTTGATTGACACCACATCCACAAACATTCACTCCCTCAGCTGCCAACGCACAGTAGCAGCAGTGTGTCCCATTTACAAGATGCACTGCAGGAATTCACTAAGTCTTTCTCGACAACAGCTTCTTAACCCATAACCACTATCATCTAGGAGGACAAGGGCAGCAGATAGTTTTGAACACCACCACCTGGAAATTCCTCTCCAAGCCACTCACCATCCTGACTTGGAAATATATATGAACGAAATATATTCCTTCATGGTTGCTGGGTCAAAATCCTGGAACTCCCTCCCTCACAGCACTTTGGGGGTACCTACACCACAGGCTCTGCAGCATTTAACCACCAACTTCTCAAGGCCAACTAGGGATTGGCAATAAATGCTGGCCCAGCCAGCGAAGCAGACATTCCATGAATGAATCAACCAAAAAAAACAGTCTGTTGTCTGTGTTTCATTCGTGTCTCAGACAGGAACTGATGGAATTTACCCATGTGAGACAAACCAGTGCCAATGAAAGGCTGTTTTGGGACTGGAACTTGCAACCTTTTCAATGGGAGTCGAGAGCTCAGCTTCTTTAGCTGTTGAGCTCCTCCCTCTAGTTTTTTAATGGGTTTGAGCTCATGTTCTGCCTTACACCACCAAGATTTTATCTTTAAAAATGTATCCTGCTTCCAATTATTTGCATTTTACATTATAATTGGTAACTGAATGAAATAAAACTTGTCTTTGTATAACAGCTCAGAGGGAAAGAGACTCACTGAGGCTCGATATTGAGTTTGGGTATTGTGATGTGTGATTACCCGATGCTTGGTCCTATTGGGGTGGGGAGCAAGCAAACTTTGTGCTGCCTCCTGAACAACATGATAGTAATGTGCACAAACACGCTCCTGATTGACTGCACAGTCAGCAGAATCTCAGCAGTGTGTGTGACTAGCATGACCCAGAGCTAGTCTGCACTTAAAGACAGCCTTTCTCTCTTCAACTGGAGGGTCACTGAGGCTACAACAGCTGCTGCAGCAGTATTTGAAAGGCTTTGCTGGATGCAGGAGGACTTTAATGGAGTGGAAGAGCAGAGAAAAGGCTCTCACATTCTCGGATGCAGCGCTGAAGGCCTCAGTGATGGAGGTTGAAAAGAGAGAAATCATGTTTCTACCGGGGCCATTAAAGACGGAGGTGAGAAGAATTTTTTTCTCTCAGAGACGTGAATCTTTGGAACTCTCTTCCCCATAGAGCAGTGGAGACGGAGTCAATGAATATTTTTAAGGCTGAGGTCGATTGATTCTTGACTAACAGGGAGTCAAAGGTTATTGGGGGTTCGGCGGGAATGTGAAGTTCAGGCCACAGTCAGATCCGCCATGATCTTACTGAATGGCGGAGCTGGCTTGAGGGGCCGAATCTCCTCCTCCTGCTCCTAATTCTAACGTTCATAGGAAAAGGAACAGGTGGTCATGGAGGTTAATGCTCAGAATCTGGCTGTGAGGACCTGGCTGGAGAATGTGCCGGAAAATGTTCAGTGACCTGATTCACATGAACAAGGTCAATGAAAACATTGTCAAATGACATCTGCTACCCAATGTTCCAGCAATATCTGACGCTGCTCAATGCGCCACATCCCGAGCACTCAGCCATCAGCAATCAGGACTCATGCTTAACATTCACATGCTCCACCTCACCCTCACACTTCCCAATGCTGCCAGCCTCTCAACCACCTCCTGCAGTTTCCACATACCTCCTGCTATTCAACTATGACAGGCACCTCACCCAGACTCATTGCAAATTACTCAGTGACATTCTTCCTGCTTGTAGGACAACGTTGCAGCAGAGGGGGGTGGCGGGCAGGTACAACTGCACCTCCTGATACCTATGGAGGAAATGGCTCTTGATTTCAGCTGTGACTGAGATCATTGCATCTCGTGGTACTAAAAACATTCTGGCTGACAGCACATTCCTGCCTGTTGCCCCTTCTCCATTTCCATCATATCTTCATCCTGTTATCTGGCATGTAGTGTGAGCTGCACTTGGTGTGAGCATGGATTTCTTGCTTGCCAACCCTTCCCCCACTCAACACTACAACTCTGCATTTCTGCTTTCAGATCTCCAGAATTTTCCACCTGACCAGCCAGAGTAGCCTCACCATGAAGAGCAATTGCAGCACCAGACCTCTGATGAAGTAGCACTGTAACTAGGTCTGACAATCACAGGCACCAGCTCAGATACAAGTACTGACTGTAACTTAGAGGGTAGTATAGATTTGGGATCTGCATGAGATAAGTCACCGAGAACAAGAGGGCTGGAGCAAGATCAGGGGGAAAGGATCGCACACGTGCCAACTTACTGGAGGTTGAGATCACAAACGAGTTTTGCTACTGGGGATTAGAGCATTCTCAGGATTCTCCAACAGTCAGGCAGAGTTAATTTTACAGAGACAGGACAGGAGCAGTTTAAACATTGTTTGTGAGTTTCACCATTAGTTTTTCTGTGTCTGTCTCTTTGGCTCCCTGTTGCTCAGTAACAGCCAGTCTTCTACACTTGAGTTTGCTTAAGTTATTAACTCTAATTAGAAATGCAAACAGCTTTTTCAAGTGGAACTAAACTCCATTTAACCTTAACCCACAGAATACAGAAATAAAAATCAAACTTAAACGTTAAAGCTAAAACTCATTCCTAACACCTACAAATACCAATAGATCTTACTTAAACTATGTCTATTTCCTCACAACTGTCCCCATCAAACACTCCACCAAGGCCACTCATTTCCTGACCTGATTATAAACTCGCCTCACTCTGCCATGCCCTTGCCTCGCTCTGCCATGCACATGCCTCACTCCGCCACGCATCTGCCTCACTCCGCCATGTCCTCACCTCGCTCCGCCATTACCTCGCCTCGCTCCCCCACGCATCTGCCTCTCTCCGCCATGCCCTCGCCTCGTTTCCCCCATGCACCTGCCTTGCTCCGCACGCATCTGCCTCGCTCTGCCATGCCCTCGCCTCGCTCCCCGACGCACCCGCCTTGCTCCGCCATGCCCTCTCCTCGCTCCGCCATGCTGCTGCCTTGGTCTACCGCGCACATGCCTCGCTCCACTATGCACCCGCCTCGCTCCGACATGCACCCACCTTGCTCTGCCTCACTCCGCCATGCCCTCACCTCGCTCCACCACGCACCCGCTTCGCTCCAACATGCACCCGCCTTGCTCTGCCTCGGTCCGCCATGCCCTCGCCTCGCTCTGCCATGCGCCCGCCTCGCTCCGCTACACAGCCGCCTCGCTCTGCCATGCCCTCATCTCGCTCCACCACGCACCCGCCTCACTCCCCCACGTGCCCGCCTTGCTCCACCATGCCCTCGCCTCATTCTGCCATGCCCTCGCCTCGCTCTGCCACACCCTCGCAAGAGGCCCACTGCAGCTGGGGAGGAGAAAGAGCCCTAATGCAGGAGGTGCATTCAGGAATGGAGGAGTCCTGCAGGGAGGGGGTGAATCCCATTGCCGGGAATGGATGGGTGGGGGGGGCGGGGAGTGGGGGGTGGGGGGCGGTGGGGTGGGGGTGGGGGGATGGGAGTCTTTCTGGTGATGGGATGTCCCTGTGGGATGGGCCGAGTCAGGTTGGGGGGAATCCCATGGGTGTTCGGGTATGTGTGGTGAGGGGGCTGGTGAGTCACATGTCGAGGTCAGTGTAGCAGTTATCCAGAAGTTAGAAGTGGTTTTATTCCTTCTAACTGCTCCTGGGTTAGGTTGATGTTAGCTCTGAAGAAGAGTCATAAGGACTCAAAATGTTAAATCTGTTTTTTTTTTCTATCCAGAAGCTGTTAGACATGCTGAGTTTTTCCAAGCATTTTCAGTGACTAAATAGAGAATGTTGTAGTGTAAGTGTCTGGTAATATATAGGGTTAATGTTTGACTGATATAGCACTCCCCATACAATGATGTTAGAAGGCACGTGACCCAGAGCCAGGAGTCAGATTGATGTTGAACAGAAACGTGTTAATACTTAGACATGGAGATAGCTCTTTACCTGCACCCTTTACTGTTGATATGTATATAGTTACAAGTAGTTAATAAAGACTTGCTGTTAATACATAGAAGACTACGAAGACTTCTGTAACAGGCATGTTCTACAACCAACACCATTACGACAGATGTGGGCATGAGCACTGGATAATGCCTGAATACTTGTCAGCCATATGGCTGAGATCATGAATTGAGGAGAGTGAGAGATCAAATCTGCCACCTGCCATTCCGCAGTCCTCCAACATACTGAATTCCTGAAGCAAATATTTGCCGCACTTTTATTCTGTCACAGTAAAAAGGCAGGAAACAAAATAAATCACTTTCTTAAGAAGTTAAATCACACTTACCTCTTTCACATGTTCTCCCACAGTCACCCATGCCTGTGCAGTCACAGCTGAACCGGTTCCACCCTTCCCTGCACACTGCATCATTCTTACAAGGATTTCTGTCACACTATTTTATGCTCACACGTAACAAGATTCAAAATTGGCTTAGTTGTAGGAGACAGAAGGTAATGACAGAAGGATGCTTTAGTGACTGGAAGCCAGTGTCAAGTGATGTACCACAGGCATCTGTGCTGGGTCCCCTATTATTCATCATTTATATAAACGACATAGATGGCTATGTGGAAGGTAGGATTAGTAAGTTTGCGGATGACACAAAGATTCGCTGGGTGGTTAACAATGAGGTTAAGTGTCTTGGGCTACAGGAAGATATAGATGGGATGATCAAATGGGCAGATAAGTGGCAGATGGAATTTAACCCTGAAAAGTGTGAGGTGATACACTTTGGAAGGAGTAATTTGACAAGGAAGTATTCTATGAACAGCATGACACTAGGAAGTTCTGAGGAACAAAGTGACTTTGGCGTGTGTGTCCATAGATCTCTGAAGGCAGACGGGCATGTTAGTGGGGTGGTGAAAAAGGCATAGAGGGCTCTTGCCTTTATCAATCGAGGCATAGATTACAAAAGTAGGGAGGTCATGTTGGAGTTGTATAGAACCTTGGTAAGGCCACAGCTGGAGTACTGTGTGCAGTTCTGGTTGCCACATTATAGGAAGGATGTGATTGCGGTGGACGGGGTGCAGAGGAGATTCACCAGGATGTTGCCTGAGATGAAACATTTAAGTTATGAAGAGAGGTTGGATAGACTTGGGTTGTTTTCATTGGAGCAGAGAAGGCTGAGGGGCGACCTGATCGAGGTGTACAAGATTATGAGGGGCATGGACAGGGTGGAGAGGAAGCATCTGTTTCCCTTAGTTGAAGGGTCAGTCACGAGGGGACATAAGTTCAAGGAGAGGGGCAGGAGGTTTAGGGGGCATGTGAGGGAAAAATATTTTTACCCAGAGGGTGGTGACGGTCTGGAATGCACTGCCTAGGAGGGTAGTGGAGGTGGGTTGCCTCACATGCTTTAAAAAGTACCTGGATGAGCACTTGGCACATCATAACATTCAAAGCTATGGGCCAAGTGCTGGTAAATGGGATTAGGTAGGTCAGGTGTTTCTCATGTGCCAGTGCAGACTCGATGGGCCGAAGGGCCTCTTCTGCACTGTGTGATTCTGTGAAGATAGCTTGACCCCAGCAGTGTTCTGTTCCTCAGCCATTTGTCAGATATCCTTGCTCCATCAATAAACCAGCCCCTGTTGCAGCCAACATAGCCATTGTTGAACATTGCTGTCCACAGCTCCGTGGGCAAGATGGAGCCCATTCTGTTGTCTGGCAGGCCTCCAAAGCACATGTTCCTCTCCAGGTCGAGAATCTCGCTATCTCCAATTGCTGTGACTGGGGTGTGTCAAATATCCACCGATATAGAATCTGCAAGAGGAAACCAGGTGACTGAATTGATTTATTTTGTGCCTGGAGCATGTTGGACAATTAGAAGCTTCTGTTTTGTTATAGAAGTGAAATAGTTGCTTGACTTCCTCCAATAGCTCAGTGTTAATGTGATGAGTATCTGTCCTTCGATAGCACCTTTCAAACCTGTAACTTTCAAGCAGAGCCCTTGTCAAACTTTACAAAAAAGTCCCACAAACAGCAAGGAGACAAGCTGTTTTAATGCTGGTTGAGGGGGGGGTCAATTCGGTTCAGATGCCCAGAAAACTCCATTGTTCTGCGAATAGTGTCGTGGGATCATGGGTGTCACTATTAGTCTCAGTACCTCTGGGATAGGGAGTGAAAAATCAGCCAGCATTTCCAACTCAAAATGCTTTCGAGCAACTCCTGTTGGAATTCCGTGTGTGTCAATATTGGGTGAGGAACAGGCTGGGCTTGACAGCTATAACAGCGCAATCAAAGAGCCTGCTGACTATTAATATTCAGATATGCCAAATGGGCTCTCAAGCCAGGGATAGGAATAGAGGACACAGAGGAGGCCATTCAGCCCCTTCCACTCTTCAATCTGATCATGGCTGATCTGTATCTTTTTTTAAATATTCTTTCTTGGGGATGTGGGTGTCACTGGCCAGGCCAGGATTTGTTGCCCATACCCAATTGCAGTTAAAAGTCTGGCATTACATGGAGGCCAGATCAGGCAAGGATAGCAGATTTCCCTCTCTAAAGGGCTGCTATGATGGGATTTGAACCCATGTCCCCACAGCACTAGCCTGGGGGCCTCTGAATTACTAGCTCAGTGACACTATCACTCTGCCCCGCCTCCCCCACAAACTCTTAAACTCCATCTCCCCACCTTGGTTACCTTAACAACCCAACCAGATAAAGATTTATCAATCACGCTTCTGTAATCTCCAATTGAACCCCAGCCTCAATAGGATTTCTTGGGGAGAAAGTTCCAGATTCCAATCACTCTCTGTATGTAGGCATGGGGATTGTGGCGTCCGCTGGTCCTCTGAGGAGGAAGAGAGGGGCAGAAGGGAGTGGAGGCAAGATGTCCCTCTGCAGCTTCAAGGGGAGGGACCTTTGGGAAGAGAGGCACAGGCACAAGGGCCGCTGGGCCAGCAGGAAGTCCAAGGCAAAAGGGGCCACAGAAGACGCCACTATCCTACTGCCAGGGTTTACAGGCGGTGATGCAGCTACGTCAATATGTCCAAGGTGCAATGCTGAAGGAGGCTCTGCCTCTCCAGGGAGACCGTGACCTCCGTTTGACAGAGGATCGGCCCTGAGATCAGCTCTGACTGTGTGGGTGGACACCCCATGCCAGTGGCGCTGAAGTTCACAGTGGCCCTCAGCTCCTATGCCTCCGGCTCTTTCCAGGGCTCGGCGGGGGATCTGTGTGGAGTCTCCCAATCAGCTGTCCGCAGTTGTGTCAAGCTGGTGACAGATGCTCTGTTCGGGCAAATCCCGAACTTTATTCATTACCATACGGATGAGGCCACCCAGGCTGAGCGAGCCACAGGCTTTGTAGCGATTGCTGGGATCCTCCATGTCCAGGGTGCAATAGACTGTACACATGTGGCCATCAAGGCACCAGCGTGTGAGCCAGGTGCCTTTGTCAACAGGAAGGGCTTTCACTCCATGAACGTGCAGATAGTGTGTGATCACAGGGGGCTGATTCTATATGTCTGTGCAAGGTACCCAGGCAGCTCCCATGACGCTTACATCCTCAGATACTCCCAGATGCCGAGGCTCTTCAGTGCTCCGGCTCAGCTGAATGGGTGGCTGCTGGGTGACAAGGGCTATCCCCTCAGAAGGTGGCTCATAATGCCTCTCCACCACCCGGCACAGAGGCAGAGCAGCATTATAATAGGAGCCTCCACAAGAGCTGTGGCAGAGAGAGCCGTCGGTCTTCTGAAGACTTGCTTCTGATGCCTGGACTGTTCAGGGGGAACACTAAAATACCCCACCAGACCAGGTGTCACTGATAGTGGCTGCATGCTGTGCTCTCCACAATCTGGCGCTGGCAAGAGGGCCCACTGGAGGAAGAGGATCTTGATGCAGCTGCACAGGCACAGGTGATGAATCCAGTAGTGATTCCTAAGACGAGCTCGGTGAGGAGACCATGGCAAGTATACCTTCATGGATCTCCACCAGATCCTCCCACATATCCCGCTGGACGTCCAGCCTCTGCTGCCTAATGGACAACTCCAGAGGCCCATCATCAGCCTTCACTGAGCATCATCCTGGTCTCCAGCAGTCCTCTGACTGCCGGCGCCCTCGGCACTCTCTGCCTCTGACTGTACCTCACTGAGTGTGAAGTGCCCTCTCCACCATGCACAGAGATACCAGCCGCCAATCTAATGCCTGCTGAGGTGCTGGTATCTGCGCCTATGCCTGCTTCAGAGAACAGGTATGACGCAGGTGACAGGGATGCTCGTTGATCCTCCAGCAACAGGGGTGGCCCTTCAGGGTCCAGAGAGCGAGTGTGTACTGGTGAAATTAAAAGGGAGAACAAGGATATGTCATTAGTTTAAGTGTTCACACTGTCACTGTGCATGCCAGGTACCTTGGAGACAATGGAGATCTGCATCATGGTGCCCTCATCTTCCAATGATCAATGGGGACTCCAGCTTCGAGGCTTCCATCAATAAAGAGACTACATCAGAATGGTTGCACAATCCGAAAGTCTCACCTCTGTGCGCTGCACCCTTACCTTCATCTGACCCCCCAGCCTCTCCATGCCCGGTTGCATGGGGAGCGTGCTGGCTCTCCAGCTCTAGGGCTTAGTTCTCAAACCTGCTGAGCAGCAGCAGGGTGGGCGGGCCTCAGCCTCTCTGCTTGGTTATGGCTCGTATTCTTCTGAAAGGACAGAGGAGCATTGATGAGTCCACTCTCTACCTGCAGCACCTTTGCAGCCTGATCAACCGCAGCTGAAGAACACCTGGCACGGTACATCCGAGTCGTGACCCTCATGCTGCAAGGCACTCAGTCCAAGCAGCCAGGGCTCACCCCCTTGGCCAGCTCTGTTGTGATTGACAGTTGACACTCAGACCCCAGCACCCAAAGTCCATAGGGGGACAGCCACATCTTAACACTTCTGCACACTGACCCATGCCAACACGGTTATCACCCTTCCTTAGTGCAACAGATCATTGAATCGCTTCCGGTACTGCACCCCTGTGTGCTGCACCACATCATGGCTGCTAACCAATTCTGCCACCTCCTCTCATGCCCTCTTTGTGAGATGCAGTGGCCTCCTCCTCCCATCACTGGGGACAAGAGTGGCCCTTCCAGCAGCCACCTCCTCCAGGAGGATCGCAAGGCACTCATCCAAAAAAGGTGGGGGTGGGGGGGGGGGCGCGAGTGCCCACAAGACCTGCCCTCCTGCCTGGCATCTCCAGCTGCACTCAACTCCATCAAGACAACACAGAACGGACGGTTTTCCAGAGCAGCCTTTCTGGGGCAGCCTGGACCATATTTAAACTAACCACCGGGCTGCCATTGGACTTGACGGCCAACAGGCCCTGTTATTCACAATAAGAGGTTGTGGCGGAAGAATTACTCCAGGGCTGGTCTTTTGGTTCAAGCTGGTTTATTTTCAAGACAACTCCTTAGTGCTCCTGACATCCAAGTAGCTTCCACACAAAGTGTCGAAGCTGTATCTTTTTATTCTGTTTCGATGGGATAATCAATGTCCATCGCCTGTTTAACTAGCAATTGTCTTTAACAAGGTGATTGCTGGGCAGTGTGATTATTTATACATTGACAGATTCCCCTTTTTTCTTTTTAAATTAAAGCTTTGAAAAAAGTTAAAGAACATTCTTTTTTTAAACAAACAGCTGGAAATAATGTCACATATTTCCATATCTATCGTGCCCATATTTCCTTTACCAGATTTAAATATAAACAATTATAAACCAAACAAACAGTATTTTTTCATTTCATCATGAAAACACAAGACTCCCCTCTTCCAATACATTAAACAATTTCTTAGACCGGCACTTCTTTTTGTAAAACAGTCTGACAGTTGGTGGCTTGTGTCAACCCATTGTATCTTAGAGATTTTTCGCCTCGCCAACATTTCTTTTATGCTGGCTAGGTCTATTCTTAGCCTTTTTTCAGCGACATGTTTCATGGAATGAACATTATCCCAAAGAGACCGGTTATCAGCATAACACTCCATGGGCAAACTTTTCCCCTTATATAATATTTCTGTCAGTATATTGGATAACTAAACCCCCATATCTAATGCTTCTACCAAGGCCAGCTTTTCATCAGCTAAGGTGCTTTTTACTACACTTTTGATTTGCTTGGCCTCCCAAGCCAGCAGACAACACTTATCATTCTTTCCCACCAAGGATATGATGACCCCTACTGTGCGAAAGTACCCATCTGAAGATCGGCATGTGAAGCATTGCTAAAAATGACCAACCTCATATCTTTTGGATCACGCAAGGCTGGAAACTTGAGCAGTTAAGTGGTTAGCAACTGGAAACACAGCCTGAGAGTGTGGTAGAGACAGGTTCATTTGAGGGGCAAGGGACTGGAATGCAGTGCCTCAGAGTGTGGTGGAGAAGGGATCAATGGATTGGTTAGGGTCTGCAATAGGCTGCCTGAGAGTGTGGTGGAGACAGGGTTAATTGAGTGGTTAGGATCTGGAATGCACTGCCTGAAAGCATGGTGGAGAGAGGGTCAATCGAGTAGTAAGTGTCTGGAATGTACTGCCTGAGGATATGGTTGAGACAGGGTCAATCGAGTGGTTATGTGGTCGAATGTAATGCCTGAGAGTGTAATGGAGACAAGGAAAATCGAGCGGTTACAGTCTGGAACACACTGTCTGAAAGTGTATAGCAGACAGGTTCGATCATGGTGCTAGGGACTGGAATGCAAAGCCTTAGAGACTGGTGGAGGCAGGGCCAATTGACTGGTTAGGATCTGAAATGCACAGGCTGAGACTGTGGTGGAGGCAGGGTCAATTGAGTGGTTAGGGTATGGAATGCACTGTCTGAGAGTGTGGTGGATCAATTGAATGGTTAGAGTCTGCAATTCACTGTCTGAGAGTGTGGTGGAGATAGGGTCAGTCGAGCAGTTAGGATGTGGAATGCACCGAGAGTGCAGCGGGGACAGGGACAATCAAATGGTTCGGATATGGAATGCAATGAGAGTGTGGTGGAGACAGGGTCAATCGAGTGGTTTGGATCTGAAAAGCACTGTCTGGGATTGAGATGGAGATAGGGTTAATCGAATAGTTAGAGTCTGCAATTCACTGCCTGAGAGTGTGATGGAGAGAGGGTCAATCGAGTGGTTATGAGTTTGAATGTAATGTCTGAAGGTGTAGTGGAGACAGGGCCAATCGAGTGGTTAGGGTCTGGAATACACTGCCTGAGAGTGTGATGGAGAGAGGGTCAATCGAGTGGTTATGAGTTTGAATGTAATGTCTGAAGGTGTACAGGAGACAGGGCCAATCGAGTGGTTAGGGTCTGGAATACACTGCCTGAGAGTGTGGTGGAGAGAGGGTCAATCGAGTGGTTAATATCTGGAATTCACTGCCTGCGAGTGTGGAGGGAACAGGGTCAATGGAGTGGTTAGCACCTAGAATGCACAGTCTGAGGCTGTGGTGGAGGCAGGGTCAATCGAATAATTAGGATTTGGAAAGTACTACCTGAGTGTGCAGTGGAGAGGGGGTCAGTAGAGTGTTTAGGGTCTCCACTGCACTGACTGAGATAGTGGAGACAGGGTCAATCGAGTGGTTAGTATCTGGAATGCACTGCCTGAGAGTGTGGTGGTGACGGGGTCAATCGAGTGGATAGGATCTGGAATGCACTGTCTGAAAGTATGGTTGAGACAGGGTCAATTGAGTGCTTATGAGGTCGAATGTAATGCCTGAGAGCGTGGTGGAGACACCGTCAATCGAGTGGTTAGAGTTTGCAATTCACTGTCTGTGAGTGTGGTGGAGACCGGGGCAGTCGAGCGGTTAGGATGTGGAATGCACCGAGAGTGCAGTGGGGACAGGAGCAATTGAGTGCTTAGGATCTGGAATGCAATGAGATTGAGATGGAGACAGGGTCAATCGAGTGGTTAGGATCTGGAATTCATTGCTTGAGAGTGAGATGGAGACAGGGTCAATCAAGTGGTTAGTGACTGGAATGCACAGCATGAGAGTGTGGTAGAGATTGGTTCATTCGAGGGGCAAAGGACTGGAATGCAATGCCTCAGAGTGTGGTGGAGAAGGGGTCAATGGATTGATTCTGATCTGCAATAGGCTGCCTGAGAGTGTGGTGGAGACAGGGTCAATCGAGTGGTTAGGGTCTGCAATGCACTGCCTGAGAGTGTAGAGGAGACATTGTCAATCGAGTGGTTAGGATCTGGAACGTACTGCCTGATAGCATGGTGGAGACAGGGTCATTTGAATAATTAGTGTCTGGATTGCACTGCCTGACAGTGTGGTGGAGATGGGATCAATTGAGTGGTTATGATAGGGAATGCACTGTCTGAGAGTATGGTTGAGACAGGGTCATTTGAGTGGTTATGAGGTCGAATGTAATGCCTGAGAGTGTAGTGGAGAAAGGGACAATTGAGTGGTTACGGTCTGGAATACCCTGTGTGAGAATGTATAGGAGACAGGTTCAATCATGGGGCTAGGGCTAGGGAATGGAATGCAAAGCCTGAGTGTGTGTTGGAGGCAGGGTCAATTGAGTGGCTAGGGTATGGAATGTACCGAGAGTATAGTGGAGATAGGTCAACCGAGTGGTTAGAGTCTGCAATTCAATGTCTGAAAGTGTGGTGGAGACAGGGTCAATCGAGCGGTTAGGATGTGGAATGCACTGAGGGTGCGGCAGGGACAGGGGCAATTGAGTGCTTAGGATCTGGAATGCCATGAGAGTGTAGTGGAGACAGTGTCAATCAAGTGGTTTGGATCTGAAAAACACTGCTTGAGAATGAGATGGAGACAGGTTCAATCAAGTGGTTAGTGCCTAGAAAGCACAGCCTGAGAGTGTGGTAGAGATTGGTTCGTTCGATGGCAAGGGACTGGAATACGCTGCCTCAGAGTGTGGTGGAGAAGGGGTCTATGGATTGGTTAGGGTCTGCAATGCACTCCTGAAAGCATGGTGGAGACAGGGTCAATCGAATATTTAGTGTCTGGAATGCACTGCCTGAGAGTGTGGTGGAGACAGAGTCAGTCAAGAAGTTAGGTTCTGCAATTGACTGTCTAAGAGTGTGGTGGAGGCAGGGTCAATCGAGTGGTTAGGATGTGGAATTCACTGCCTGAGAGTGTGGTGGAGACATAGTCAATTGTGTGGTTAGGGTCTGGAATGAACTGTTTGAGAGTTTTCTGGAGTCAGGGTCAATCGAGAGGTTAGGGTCTGCAATGCACTGTCTGAGAGTATGATGGAGACAGGGTCAATTAAGTGGTGAGGGCCTGGACTGCACTGCCTGAGAGTGTGGTGGAGACAGGGTCAATTGAGTGGTTAAATGAGTGTTTGAGAGTGTGATGCAGGTGGGGGTGAATCGAATGCTTAGGGTCTGCAATGCACTATCTGAGAGTGTGATGGAGACCGGATCAGTCGAGAGGTTAGAGTCTGCAATTGACTGTCTGAGTGTTTGGTGGAGAAAGGTCATTCGAGTGGTTAGGATGTGGAATGAACTGTCTAAGAGTGTGATGGAGACAGGGTCATTTAAGTGGTTAGGACCTGGAATTCACTACCTGAGTGTGGTGGAGACAGGGTCAATCTAGTGGTTATGGCGTGGACTGCACTACCTGAGAGTGTGGTGGAGACAGGGTCAATCGAGTGGGTCGTGTCAGGAATGCACTGCCCGATATTGTGATGGAGACGGGGTGAATTAAGTGGTTTGGGTCTGCAATGCACTGTCTGAGAGTGTGATGGAGACAGGGTCAATTAAGTGGTTAGGGTCTGGACTGCACTGCCTGAGAGTGTGGTGGAGACAGGGTCTATCGAGTGGTTAGGATTTGGAAAGCACTGCCTGAGAATTTGCTTGAGGCAAGATCAATCGTTTGGTCAGGATCTAGAATGCACTGAGGTTGTGTTGGAGTCAGGTTCAATCGAGTGGTTAAAGTCTGTATTGCACTGAATGAGAGTGTGGTGGAGACAGGTTCAATCGAACGGTTAGGAACTGGATTGCACTGCATGACAGGATTGAGTGGTTCGGATATGGAATGCACAGTCTGTGAGTGTGGCGGAGACAGAGGGTCAATTGAGTGGTTTCAGTCTGGAATGAACTGCCTGAGAACCTAGAGGAGACAGAGTAAATCGAGTGGTAACAATCTGGAATGCCCAATCTGAGAGTGTGATGGGGACAGGGCCAATCGAGTGGCTTGGATTTGTTATGCGCTGTCTATCAGCGTGGCGGAGATGGGGACAATCGTGTGTTTATGATCTGAAATGTACTGCTTCAGAATGAGGTGGCTACAAGGTCAATCGTATGGTTAGTGTCTGGAATTCACTGTCTGACAGTGTGTTGGAGACAAGGTCAATCGAGTGGTTAGGATCCGGAATGAGTGTCTGAGAGCGTGGTGGAGAAGGGGTGAATCGAGTGATTAGGGTCTGGAATGCACTATCTGAGTGTGTGATGAAGACGGGGTCAGTCAAGTGGTTAGGGTCTGCAATTGACTGTCTGAGAGTGTGGTGAACACAGAGTCAATTGAGTGGTTATGATCTGGAATGCACTATCTGAAAGTATGGTGGAGACAGGGTCAGTTGAGAGGTTAGGTTCTGCAACTGACTGTCTGAGAGTGTGTGGAGACAGGGTCAATCAAGTGGTTGGGGTGTGTAATGATCTGTCTGAGAGTTTGATGGAGACAGGGTCAATCCAGAGCTTAGGGTCTGCAATGCACTGTCTGATAGTGTGATGGAGACGGGGTCAATTAAGTGATTAGGGCCTGGACTGCACTGCCTGAGAGTATATTGGAGACAGGGTCAATCGATTGGTTAGGGTCTGGAGTGCACTGTCTGAGAATGTGGTGGAGACAGGGTCAAACGAGATGTTGGGGTCTGGAGTGCACTGTCTGAGAGTTTGGTGGGGACAGTGTCAATCGAGTGGTTCAGGTCTGCAATGCACTGTCTGAGAGTGTGGTGGAGACAGGGTAAATCGAGTGGTTAAGGTCTGGAATGCACTGTCTGAGATTGTGGTGTAGACAGGGTCAATCGAGAGATTAGGGTCTACAATGCACTGCCTGAGAGTGTGGTGCAGACAGGGTCAATCAAGTGGCTCCGATCTGGAATGTACTGTCTGAGTTTGTGGTGGAGACGGCACCAAGCAAGTGGTTAAGGCCTGCAATTCATTGCCGGAGAGGGTGGTGGAGAGAGGGTCAATTAAGCCATTTGGATCTGGAAGGCACTGCATGAAAATGTGGTGGAGACAGATTCAATCAGCTGGTTCGGAACTGGAATGCACTGTCTGAGCATGTGGTGGAGACAGGGTCAATCAAGTGGTTCGTGTCAGGAATTCACTGCCTGATATTGTGATGGAGGCGGGGTCAATTAAGTGGTCTGGGTCTGGAATGCACTGTCTGAGAATGTGGTGGAGACAGTGTCGATCGAATGGTTTAAGGTCTGGAATTCCAAGCTTGAATGTGTGGTGGAGACAGCATCCATCGAGTGGTTAGGATTTGGAAAGCACTGCCTGAGAATTTCCCGGAGGCAAGATCAATCATTCGGTTAGGATCTGGAATGCACTGAGGTTGTGTTGGAGACAGAGTCAATTGAGTGGTTAAGATCTGGAATGCACTGTTTGAGAGTTTTTTGGAGACAGGTTCAATCGAGTTGGGTCAAGCACTGAGACTGTGGTGGAGATGGATTCAATAAAGTGGTTATGGTCCAGAATTCAATGTCTGAGTGTGTGGTGGAGACAAGGCGAATCGAGTGACTTGTATTTGGTATGCACTGTGTATGAGTGTGGCAGAGAGGGAACAATCATGTGTTTATGATCTGAAATGTACTGCCTCAAAGTGAGGTGGAGACAAGGTCAATTGAATAGTTAGTGTCTGGAATGCACTGTCTGAGAATATGGTGGAGACAGTGTCAATCGATTGGTTGGGTCTGAAATTCACAGCTTGAGAGTGTGGTGGAGAAAGGGGAAATCAATTGATTAGTATCTGGAATCAGGGTCTGAGAGTGTGATGGAGACAGTTTCAATCGAGAGTTTAGGATGTGGAATTCACTGCCTGAGAGTATGGTGGAGACAGGGTCAATCGAGTGGTTAGGGTCTGGAATGTACTGTGTGAGAGCGAGATGGAGATGGGGGTCAAACAAGTGGTTAAGTCCTGTAATGCACTGTCTGAGAGTGTGTTGGAGAGAGGGTCGATCGAGCCATTCAGATCTGGAAGATACTGCATGATATTTTGGTGGAGACGGTTAATCGGGTGGTTTGGAGATGCAATGCACTGCCTGAACGTATGTTGGAGACAGGGTCAAATGAATGGTTCTTGTTTGGAATGCACTGCCTGAGATTGTGATGGAGAGTGGGTCAAATAAGTGGTTTGGGTTTGGAATGCCCTGCCTGAGAGTGCGGTGGAGACGGGGTCAATCGATTGGTTAGGGTCTGGAGTGCACTGTCTGAGAATGTGGTGGAGACAAGGTCAAATGAGTGGTTCTGGTCTGCAATGCACTGTCTGAGAGTGTGGTGGAGACAGGGTCAATCGAGTGGTTAGGGTCTGGAATGCACTGTGTGAGAGTGTAGTGGAGATGGGGTCAAGCAAGTGATTAAGTCCTGTAATGCACTGTCTGAGAGTGTGGTGGAGAGAGGGTCGATCAAGCCGTTTGGATCTGGAAGACACTGCATGATATTGTGGTGGAGACAGTCAATCGAGTGGTTTGGAGATGGAATGCACTGCCTGAGCATGTGGGGGAGACAGGGTCAAATGAGTGGTTATTGTCTGGAATGCACTGCCTGAGACTGTGATGGACATGGGGTCAATTAAGTGTTTTGGGTCTGGAATATCTTGCCTGAGAATGTGGTGGAGACAAGGTCAATCGAGTGGCTCTGTCTGGAATGCACTGACTGAGAGTGTGGTGGGGACAGGGTAAATCGAATGTTTCAGATCTGGAATGAACAGTCTGAGAGTGTGGTGGAGACAGGGCCAATCAACTGGCTAGAATTTGGTATGCACTGTCTATGAGAGTGGCGGAGATGGGGGTCAATCGTGTGTTTACGATCTGGAATGTACTGCCTCAGAGTGAGGTGGAGACAAGGTCAATTGAATGGTTAGGGTCTAGAATGCACTGTCTGAGAGTGAGGTGGAGGCAGGGTTTGGAAAGCACTGCCTGAGACTTTGCTGGATGCAGGATCAATCATTCGGTTAGGATCTGGAAAGCGCTGAGAATGTTGTAGAGACAGGGTCAATCAAGTGGTTAGGGTCTGTAATGCACTGCCTGAGAGCGTGGTGGAGACAGAGGAAATCGAGTGGTCAAGATCTTGAACGCAATGTCTATGAGTGTGGTGCATATGGGGTCAATCATGTGTTTAGGATCTGGAATGTACTGCCTCAGAGAGAGGTGGAGAGAAGGTCAATCGAATGGTTAGTGTCTGGAATTCACTGTCTGACAGTGTGGTGGAGACAATGTCAATTGAGTGGTTAGGATCTGGAATGAGTGTCTGAGACTGTGATGGAGAAGGGGTGAATCGAGTGCTTAGGGTCTGCAATTCACTGTTTGAGAGTGTGATGGTGACCACGTCAGTTGAGAGGTTAGGTTCTGCAATTGACTGTCTGAAAGTGTGGAGTAGAGAGGGTCAATTGAGTGGTTAGGATGTGGAATTCACTGCCTGAGAGTTTGATGGAGACAGGGTCAATCGAGAGGTTAGGGTCTGGAATGAACTATCTGAGAGTTTGTTGGAGACAGGGTCAATCGAGAGGTTAGGGTCTGCAATGCACTGTCGGATCGTGTGATGGAGACGGGGTCAATTAAATGGTTAGGGTCCGGACTACGCTGCCTGAGCGTGTGTTGGAGATAGGGTCAATTGATTGCTTAGGGTCTGGAGTGCACTGTCTGAGAATGTGGTGATGACATGGTCAAACGAGTGGTTCAGGTCTGCAATGCACTGTCTGAGAGTGTGGTGGAGACAGGGTAAGTTGAGTGGTTAGGGTCTGGGATGCACTGTCTGTGACTGTGCTGGAGACAGGGTCAATCAAGTGGTTAGGGTCTGGAATGAGTGTCTGAGAGTGTGATGGAGACCAGGTGAATTGAGTGCTTAGGGCCTGCAATGTGCTGTCTGAGAGTGTGGTGGAGACACGATCAATCGAGTGGGGTTAAGCTCTGGAACACACTGTCTGAGAGTGTGGTGGAGGCACGGTCAATCGAGTTCTTAGGTCTGGAATTCACAGCTTGAGAGTATGGTGCAGGCAGGGTCTATTGAGTGGACTGCCTGAGAATTTGCTGGAGGCAGCATCAATTGTTCGGTTAGGATCTAGAATGCACTGAGGTTGTGCTGGAGACAGGGTCAATCGAGTGGTTAGGGTCTGGAATGCATGTGTGAGAGTATGATGGAGACTGGGTCAATTAAGTGGTGAGGATCTGGAATGCACTGTGTGAGAGTGTGGTGGAGATGGGGTCAAGCAACTGGTTAAGTCCTGTAATGTACTGTCTGAGAGTGTGGTGGAGATAGGGTCAATTGATTGGTTAGGGTCTGGAGTGCACTGTCTGAGAATGTGGTGAAGACAGGGTCAAACGAGTGGTTCAGGTCTTCAATGCACTGTCTGAGAGTGTGGTGGAGACAGCGTAAGTTGAGTGGTTAGGGTCTGGGATGCACTGTCTGTGATTGTGCTGGAGACAGGGTCAATCAAGTGGTTAGGGTCTGGAATGAGTTTCTGAGAGTGTGACGGAGACTGGGTGAAATGAATGCTTAGGGCCTGCAATGCGCTGTCTGAGAGTGTGGTGGAGACACAATCAATCGAGTGGGGTTAAGCTCTGGAACACACTGTCTGAGAGTGTGGTGGAGGCATGGTCATTCGAGTTCTTAAGTCTGGAATTTACAGCTTGAGAGTGGGTGCAGGCAGTGTCCATTGAATGGACTGCCTGAGAATTTGCTGGAGGCAGGATCAATTGTTCGATTAGGATCTGGAATGCACTGAGGTTGTTGTAGAGACAGGGTTAATCAAGTGTTTAGGGTCTGCACTGCACTGTGTGAGATTGTGGTGAAGACAGGGTCAGTTGAGAGGTTATGTTCTGCAATTGACTGAGAGTGTGGTGGAGACTGGGTCAATCGAGTGGTTAGGATGTGGAATTCAGTGCCTGAGAGTGTGGTGGAGACAGGGTCAATCGCATGGTTAGGGTCTGGAATGCACTGTGTGAGAGCGTGATGGAGATGGGAGTCAAACAAGTGGTTAAGTCCTGTAATGCACTGTCTGAGAGTGTGTTGGAGAGAAGGCCGATTGAGCCGTTCGGATCTGGAAGGTACTGCATGATATTTTGGTGGAGACGGTTAAGCGGGTGGTTTGGAGATGGGATGTACTGCCTGAGCGTGTGTTGGAGACAGGGTCAAATGAATTGTTCTTGTTTGGAACGCACTGCCTGAGAGTGCGGTTGAGACGGGGTCAATCGATTGGTTAGGGTCTGGAGTGCGCTGTCTGAGAATGTGGTGGAGAGAGGGTCGATCGAGTGGTTAGGGTCTGGAATGCACTGTGTGAGAGTGTGATGGAGACTGGGTCAATTAAGTGGTGAGGATCTGGAATGCACTGTGTGAGAGTGTAGTGGAGATGGGGTCAAGCAAGTGATTAAGTCCTGTAATGCACTGTCTGAGCGTGTGGTGGAGAGAGGGTCGATCAAGCCGTTCAGATCTGGAAGACACTGCATGATATTGTGGTGGAGACAGTCAATCGAGCAGTTCGGAGATGGAATGCACTGCCTGAGCATGTGGGGGAGACAGGTTCAAATGAGCGGTTATTTTCTGGAATGCACTGCCTGAGACTGTGATGGACATGGGGTCAATTAAGTGTTTTGGGTCTGGAATATCTTGCCTGAGAAGGTGGTGGAGACAAGGTCAATCGAGTGGCTCTGTCTGGAATGCACTGACTGAGAGTGTGGTGGGGACAGGGTAAATCGAATGTTTCAGATCTGGAATGAACAGTCTGAGAGTGTGGTGGAGACAGGGCCAATCAACTGGCTAGAATTTGGTATGCACTGTCTATGAGAGTGGCGGAGATGGGGGTCAATCGTGTGTTTACGATCTGGAATGTACTGCCTCAGAGTGAGGTGGAGACAAGGTCAATTGAATGGTTAGGGTCTAGAATGCACTGTCTGAGAGTAAGGTGGAGGCAGGGTTTGGAAAGCACTGCCTGAGACTTTGCTGGATGCAGGATCAATCATTCGGTTAGGATCTGGAAAGAGCTGAGGATGTTGTAGAGACAGGGTCAATCAAGTGGTTAGGGTCTGTAATGCACTGCCTGAGAGCGTGGTGGAGACAGAGTAAATCGAGTGGTCAAGATCTTGAATGCAATGTCTATGAGTGCGGTGCATATGGGGTCAATCATGTGTTTAGGATCTGGAATGTACTGCCTCAGAGTGAGGTGGAGAGAAGGTCAATCGAATGGTTAGTGTCTGGAATTCACTGTCTGACAGTGTGGTGGAGACAATGTCAATTGAGTGGTTAGGATCTGGAATGAGTGTCTGAGACTGTGATGGAGAAGGGGTGAATCGAGTGCTTAGGGTCTGCAATTCACTGTTTGAGAGTGTGATGGTGACAGGGTCAATCGAGTGGTTAGGGTCAGGAATGCATGTGTGAGAGTATGATGGAGACTGGGTCAATTAAGTGGTGAGGATCTGGAATGCACTGTGTGAGAGTGTGGTGGAGATGGGGTCAAGCAACTGGTTAAGTCCTGTAATGCACTGTCTGAGAGTGTGGTGGAGAGAGGGTCGATCGAGCCATTCAGATCTGGAAGGCACTGCATGATGTTGTGGTGGACACGGTCAATCAAGTGGTTCGGAGGTGGAATGCACTGCCTGACTGTATGGGGGAGATAGGGTCAAATGAGTGGTTATTGTCTGGAATGCACTGCCTGAGACTGTGATTGAGATGGGGTCAATTGAGTGGCTCGGTCTGGAATGCACTGAATGAGTGTGGTGGGGACAGGGTAAATCGACTGGTTAAGTTCTGGAATGAATTGTCAGAGAGTGTGGTGGAGACAGGGCCAATCAATTGGCTAGAATTTGGTATGCACTGTCTATGAGGGTGGCGGAGATGGAGGTCAATAATTTGTTTACAATCTCGATTGTACTGCCTCAGAGTGAGGTGGAACCAAGGTCATTTGAATGGTTAGGGTCTGGAATGCACTGTCTGAGAGTGGGCTGGAGGCAGGGTCCATTGAGTGGTTAGGATTAGGAAAGCATTGCCTAAGACTTTGCTGGATGCAGGATCAATCGTGCAGTTAGGACCTGCAATACGCTGAGGTTGTTGTAGAGAGAGGGTTAATCAAGTGTTTAGGGTCTGCACTGCACTGTGTGAGACTGTGGTGAAGACAGGGTCAGTCGAGAGGTTATGTTCTGCAGTTGACTGTCTGAGAGTGTGGTGGAGACAGGGTCAATCGAATGGTTAGGATGTGGAATTCACTGCCTGAGAGTGTGGTGGAGACAGGGTCAATCGCATGGTTAGGGTCTGGAATGCACTGTGTGAGAGCGTGATGGAGATGGGAGTCAAACAAGTGGTTAAGTTCTGTAATGCACTATCTGACAGTGTGTTGGAGAGAGGATCGATCGAGCTGTTCGGATCTGGAAGGTACTGCATGATATTTTGGTGGAGACAGTTAATCGGGTGGTTTGGGGATGGAATGCACTGCCTGAGTGTGTGTTGGAGACAGGGTCAAATGAGTGGTTCTTGTTTGGAATGCACTACCTGAGATTTTGGTGGACAGTGGGTAAAATAAGTGGTTTGGGTTTGGAATGCCCTGCCTGAGAGTGCGGTGGAGAAGGGGTCAATCGATTGGTTAGGGTCTGCAATGCACTTTCTGAGAATGTGGTCGAGACAGGGTCAAATGAGTGGTTCGGGTCTGCAATGCACTGTCCGAGAGTGTGATGGAGACTGGGTCAATTAAGTGGTGAGGATCTGGAATGCACTGTGTGAGAGTGTAGTGGAGATGGGGTCAAGCAAGTGATTAAGTCCTGTAATGCACTGTCTGAGAGTGTGGTGGAGAGAGGGTCGATCAAGCCGTTCGGATCTGGAAGACACTGCATGATATTATGGTGGGGACAGTCAATTGAGTGGTTTGGAGATGGAATGCACTGGAGTGGACTGCCTGAGAATTTGCTGGAGGCAGGATCAATTGTTTGGTTAGGATCTGGAATGCACTGAGGTTGTGCTGGAGACAGGGTCAATCGAGTGGTTAGGGTCTGGAATGCATGTGTGAGAGTATGATGGAGACTGGGTCAATTAAGTGGTGAGGATCTGGAATGCACTGTGTGAGAGTGTGTTGGTGATGGGGTCAAGCAACTGGTTAAGTCCTGTAATGCACTGTCTGAGAGTGTGGTGGAGATAGGGTCAAATGAGTGGTTCAAGTCTGCAATGCACTGTCTGAGAGTGTGGTGGAGACAGCGTAAGTTGAGTGGTTAGGGTCTGGGATGCACTGTCTGTGATTGTGCTGGAGACCGGGTGAATCGAGTGCTTAGGGCCTGCAACGTGCCGTCTGAGAGTGTGATGGAGACCATGTGAATCGAGTGCTTTGGGCCTGTAATGCGCCGTCTGAGAGTGTGGTCATGACACAATCAATCGAGTGGGGTTAAGCTCTGGAACACACTGTCTGAGAGTGTGGTGGAAGCACGGTCAATCGAGTTCTTAAGTCTGGAATTCACAGCTTGAGAGTGGGTGCAGGCAGGGTCCATTGAGTGGACTGCCTGAGAATTTGCTGGAGGCAGGATCACTTGTTCGATTAGGATCTGGAATGCACTGAGGTTGTGCTGGAGACAGGGTCAATCGAGTGGTTAGGGTCTGGAATGCATGTGTGAGAGTATGATGGAGACTGGGTCAATTAAGTGGTGAGGATCTGGAATGCACTGTGTGAGAGTGTGGTGGAGATGGGGTCAAGCAACTGGTTAAGTCCTGTAATGCACTGTCTGAGAGTGTGGTGGAGAGAGGGTCGATCGAGCCATTCAGATCTGGAAGGCAGTGCATGATGTTGTGGTGGAGACGGTTAATCGGGTGGTTTGGAGATGGGATGCACTGTCTGAGCGTGTGTTGGAGACAGGGTCAAATGAGTGGTTCTTGTTTGGAATGCACTGCCTGAGATTTTGATGGAGAGTGGGTCAAATAAGTGGTTTGGGTTTGGAATGCCCTGCCTGAGAGTGCGGTGGCGACGGGGTCAATCGATTGGTTAGGGTCTGGAGTGCACTCTCTGAGAATGTGGTGGAGAGAGGGTCAACTGAATGGTTCGGGTCTGCAATGCACTGTCTGAGAGTGTGGTGGAGACTGGGTCAATTAAGTGGTGAGGATCTGGAATGCACTGTGTGAGAGTGTAGTGGAGATGGGGTCAAGCAATTGATTAAGTAGTGTAATGCACTGTCTGACTGCATGATATTGTGGTGGGGACAGTCAATCGAGTGGTTCGGAGATGGAATGCACTGCCTGAGAGTGTGGTGGAGACAGGGCCAATCAACTGGCTAGAATTTGGTATGCACTGTCTATGAGAGTGGCAGAGGTGGGGGCCAATCGTGTGTTTACGATCTGGAATGTACTGCCTCAGAGTGAGGTGGAGACAAGGTCAATTGAATGGTTAGGGTCTAGAATGCACTGTCTGAGAGTGAGGTGGAGGCAGGGTTTGGAAAGCACTGCCTGAGACTTTGCTGGATGCAGGATCAATCCTTCGGATAGGATCTGGTATGCACTGAGATTGTTGTAGAGACAGAGTCAATCAAGTGGTTAGGGTCTGCAATGCACTGTGTGAGAGTGTGGTGAAGACAGAGTCAGTCAAGAAGTTAGGATGTGGAATTCACTGCCTGAGAGTGTGGTGAAGACAGGGTCAATCACGTGGCTAGGGTTTGGAATGAACTGTGTGAGGGTTTGTTGGAGACAGGGTCAATTAAGAGGTTAGGGTCTGCAATACACTGTCTGATAGTGTGATGGAGATGGAGGCAATTAAGTGGTTAGGTTCTGGACTGTATTGCCTGAGAGTGTGGTGAAGGCAGGGTCAATCGATTGGTTAGGGACGGAGTGCACTGTCTGAGAATGTGGTGAGACAGGGTCAAATGAGAGGTTAGGGTCTGTAATGCACTGCCTGAGAGCGTGGTGGAGACAGAGGAAATCGACTGGTCAAAATCTCGAATGCGCTGTCTATGAGTGTGGTGGAGATAGGGTCAATCATGTGTTTAGGATCTGGAATGTACTGCCTCAGAGTGAGGTGGATAGAAGGTCAATCGAATGGTTAGTGTCTGGAATTCACTGTCTGACAGTGTGGTGGAGACAATGTCAATTGAATGGTTGGGCTCTGGAATGAGTGTCTGAGACTGTGATGGAGAAGGGGTGAATCGAGTGCTTAGGGTCTGCAATTCACTGTTTGAGAGTGTGATCGTGACCGTGTCAGTCGAGAGGTTAGGTTCTGCAATTGGCTGTCTGAGAGTGTGGTGGAGAGCGGGTCAATTGAGTGGTTAGGATGTGGAATTCACTGCCTGAGAGTTTGATGGAGACAGAGTCAATCGAGAGGTTAGGGTCTGGATTGAACTATCTGAGAGTCTGTTGGAGACAGGGTCAAACGAGTGGTTCAGGTCTGCAATAAACTGTCTGAGAGTGTGGTGGAGACAGGGTAAGTTGAGTGGTTAGGGTATGGAATGCACTGTCTGTGATTGTGCTGGAGATAGGGTCAATCAAGTGGTTAGGGTCTGGAATGAGTGTCTGAGAGTGTGAATGTGGTGAGACAGGGTCAAACGAGAGGTTATGGTCTGCAAAGCACTGTCTGAGAGTTTGGTGGGGACAACGTCAATCAAGTGGTTCGGTTCTACAATGAACTGCCTGAGAGTGTGGTGTAGACAGGGTGAATCGAGTGGCTCCGATCTGGAATGCACTGTCTGAATTTGTGGTGGAGACGGGATCAAACAAGTGGTTAAGGACTGTATTTCACTGCTGGAGAGTGTGGTGGAGAGAGGATCAATTGAGCCATTTGGATCTGGAAGGCACTGCATGAGAGTGTGATGGAGACAGGGTCAATCGAGTGGTTTGTGTCAGGAATGCACTGCCTGATATTGTGATGGAGACGGGGTCAATTAAATAGTTTGGGTCTGTAATACACTGTCTGAGAGTCTGGTGGAGACAGTGTCGATCGAGTGGTTAAGGTCTGGAATTCCGAGCATGAGGGTGTGGTGGAGATAGCGTTCACCGAGTGGTTAGGATTTGGAAAGCACTGCCTGAGAATTTCCTGGAGGCAAGATCAATCGTTCGGTTAGGATCTGAGAATGCACTGAGGTTGTGTTGGAGACAGAGTCAGTTGAGTGGTTAACGTGTGTAATGCACTGTCTGAGAGTGTGATGGAGACAAGTTCAATCGGGTGGTTACAGTTTGCAATGCACTATTTGAGAGTGTGGTGGAGACACGGTCAATTGAGTGGTTAAGGTCTGGAATTCACACCTTGAGAGTATGGTGCAGACATGGTCGATCGAGTGGTTCGGATCTGGAATGCAGAGTCACTGAGTGTAGCGGAGACAGGGTCAATCGAGTGTTTTTGGTCCGGAATGCACTGCCTGAGAGTCTGGTGGAGACAGAGTAAATCGAGTGGTAAAGATGTGGAATGCACTGTCTGAGAGTGTGATGGAGACCGGGTGAATCGAGTGCTTAGGACTGCAATGCACTGTCTGAGAATGTGTTGGAGACAGGGTCAGTCGAGTGGGGTTAAGCTCTGGAACACAATCTCTGAGAGTGTGGTGGTGACACGGTCAATCGAGTGGGGATAAGCTCTGGAACACACCGTCTGAGAGTGTGGCAGAGACACGATCAATCGAGTGGGGCTAAGCTCTGGACCACACTGTCTGAGAGTCACAGTCAATTGAGTTCTTAAGTCTGGAATTCACAGCTTGAGAGTGTGGTGCAGGCAGGGTCCATCAAGTGGAAGGCCTGAGAATTTGCTGGAGGCAGGATCAATCATTCGGTTAGGATCTGGAATGCACGGAGGTTGTGCTGGAGACAGGGTCAATCGAGTGGTTAGGGTCTGGAATGTACTGTGTGAGAGTGTGATGGAGACTGGGTCAATTAAGTGGTGAGGATCTGGAATGCACTGTGTGAGACTGTGATGAAGAGAGGGTCGATCGAGTCATTCGGATCTGGAAGGCACTGCATGATATTCTGGTGGAGACAGTCAATTGAGTGGGTTGGAGATGGAATGCACTGCCTGAGCGTGTGGTGGAGACAGAGTCAAATGATTGGTTCTTGTCTGGAATGCACTGCCTGAGACTGTGATGGAGACCAGTACAATTGATTGGCTTGGTCTGGAATGCATTGACTGTGATTGTGGTGGGGACAGGGTAAATCGAATGGTTAGGGTCTGGAATGAGTGTCTGAGAGTGTGATGGAGACAGGGTCAGTCGGGAGGTTAGGATGTGGAATTCACTGCCTGAGAGTGTGTTGGACACAGGACAATCGAGTGGTTAGTGTCCGGGATGCACTGTCTGAAAGTATGATGGAGACCGGGTGAATCGAGTGCTTAGGCCTGCAATGCACTGTCTGAGAATGTGTTGGAGACATGGTCAATCGAGTGGGGTTAAGCTATAAACACACTGTCTGAGAGTGTAGTGGTGACTCTGTCAATCGAGTGGGGATATGTTCTGGAACACACTGTCTGAGAGTGTGGTGGAGTCATGGTCAATCGAGTTCTTAAGTCTGGAATTCACAGCTTGAGAGTGTGGTGCAGGCAGGGTCCATTGAGTGGACTGCCTGAGAATTTGCTGGAGGCAGGATCAATCGTTCGGTTAGGATCTGGAATGCACTGAGGTTGTGCTGGAGACAGGGTCAATGGAGTGGTTAGGATCTGGAATGCATTGTGTGAGAGTGTGATGGAGACTGGGTCAATTAAGTGGTGAGGATCTGGAATGCACTGCTGGAGACTGTGATGGAGACAGGGTCAATTAAGTGGTTTGGGTCTGGAATACCCTGCCTGAGAATGTTGTGGAGACAAGGTCAATCGAATGGTTTAAATATGGAATGAACCATCTGAGAGTGTGGTGGATACAGGGCCAATCAACTGGTTAGAATTTGGTATGCACTGTTTATGAGAATGGCTGAGATGGGGGTCAATCGTGTGTTTACGATCTGGAATGTACTGCTTCAGAGTGGGGTGGAGACAAGATCAATTGAATGGTTAGGGTCTGGAATGCATTGTCTGAGAGTGGGGTGGAGGCTGGGTCCATTAAGTGGTTAGGATTTGGAAAATACTGCCTGAGAGTTTGCTGGATGCAGGATCAATCGTTTGGTTAGGATCTGGAATGCACTGAGGTTGTTGTAGAGATAGGGTCAATCAAGTGGTTAGGGTCTGCAATGCACTGTGTGAGAATGTGGTGGAGACAGGGTCAATCGAGTGGTTAGGATGTGGAATTCACTGCCTGAGAGTGTGGTGGAGTCAGGGTCAATCGCTTGGTTAGGCTCTGTAAGAACTGTCTGAGAGTTTGTTGGAGACAGGGTCAATCGAGAGATTAGGGTCTGCAATGCACAGTCTGATAGTTTAATGGAGACGGGGTCAATTAAGTGGTTAGGGCCTGGACTGCATTGCCCGAGAGTATGGTGAAGACAGGGTCAATCGATTGGTTAGGGTCTGGAGTGCACTGTCTGAGAATGTGGTGAGACAGGGTCAAACGAGAGGTTAGGGTCTGCAAAGCACTGCCTGAGAGTTTGGTGGGGACAATGTCAATCGAGTGGTTCGGCTCTGCAATGCACTGTCTGAGAGTGTGGTGTAGACAGGGTAAATCGAGAGGTTAGGGTCTACAATGCACTGCCAGAGAGTGTGGTGCACACAATGTCAATTGAGTGGCTCTGATCTGGAATGCATTGCCTGAGTTTGTGGTGGAGACGGGGTCCAGCGGGTGGTTTAGGCCTGTATTTCACTACCGGAGAATGTGGTGGAGAGAGTGTCAATTGAGCTGTGTGGATCTGGAACTCACTGCATGAGAGTGTGCTGGAGACAGGGTCAATCGAGTGGTTAGGGTCTGGAATGCACTGAGTGAGAGTGTGGTGGAGATGGGGTCAAGGAAGTGGTTAAGTCTTGTAATGCACAGTCTGAGATTGTGGTGGAGAGAGGGTCAATCGAGCTTTTTGGCTCTGGAATGCACTGCCTGAGAAGGTGATGGAGAAGGAGTCAGTTGATTGGTTTGGGTCTGGAATGCCCTGCCTGACCGTGTGGTGGAGACAAGGTCAATCAAGTGGTTCGGGTCTGGAATGCAACGTCTGACAATGTGGCAGAGACAGGGTAAATCGAATGGTTAAAATCTGGGATGAACTGTCTGAGATTGTGGTGGAGACAGGGCCAATCGAATGGCTAGGATTTGGTATGCACTGTCTGAGAGTGTGGCGGAGATGGGTTCAATCGTGTGTTCTGATTTGGAATGAGTGAGTTGGAGACAAAGTCAATTGAATGGTAAGGGTCTGGAATGCACTATCTGAGAGTGTGGTGGAGACAGGGTCAATCAAGTGGTTAAGGTCTGGAATGAGTGTCTGAGAGTGTGATGGAGACCGGGTGAATCGAGTGCTTAGGACTGCAATGCACTTTCTGAGAGTGTGTTGGAGACACGGTCAATCGAATGGGGTTAAGCTCTGGAACACACTGTCTGAGAGTGTGATGGAGACCTGGTGAATCGAGGGCTTAGGGCCTGCAATGCATTGTCTGAGAGTGTGCTGGAGACATGGTCAATCGAGTGGGGTTAAGCTCTGGAACACACTGTCTGAGAGTGTGGCAGAGACACGGTCAATCGAGTTCTTAAGTCTGGAATTCACAGCTTGAGAGTGTGGTGCAGGCAGGGTCCATCGAGTAGACTGCCTGAGAATTTGCTGGAGGCAGGATCAATCGTTCGGTTAGGACCTGGAATGCACTGAGGTTGTGCTGGAGACAGGGTCAATCGAGTGGTTCGGGTCTGGAATGCAACGTCTGACAATGTGACAGAGACAGGGTAAATCGAATGGTTAAAATCTGGGATGAACTGTCTGAGATTGTGGTGGAGACCGGGCCAATCGAATGGCTAGGATTTGGTATGCACTGTCTGAGCGTGTGGCGGAGATGGGTTCAATCGTGTGTTTCTGATCTGGAATGAGTGAGTTGGAGACAAAGTCAATTGAATGGTAAGGGTCTGGAATGCACTATTTGAGAGTGTGGTGGAGACAGGGTCAATCAATTGGTTAAGTTCTGGAATGAGTGTCTGAGAGTGTGATGGAGACCGGGTGAATCGAGTGCTTAGGACTGCAATGCACTGTCTGAGAGTGTGTTGGAGACATGGTCAATCGAATGGGGTTAAGCTCTGGAACACACTGTCTGAGAGTGTGGCGGAGACACGGTGAAGCGAGTGGGGCTAAGCTCTGGAACACACTGTCTGAGAATGTGGCGGAGACACGGTGAAGCGAGTGGGGTTAAGCTCTGGAACACACTGTCTGAGAGTGTGGCGGAGACACGGTGAAGCGAGTGGGGTTAAGCTCTGGAACACACTGTCTGAGAGTGTGGCGGAGACACGGTGAAGCGAGTGGGGTTAAGCTCTGGAACACACTGTCTGAGAGTGTGGCGGAGACACGGTCAATCGAGTTCTTAAGTCTGGAATTCACAGCTTGCGAGTGTGGTGCAGGCAGGGTCCATCAAGTGGAAGGCCTGAGAATTTGCTGGAGGCAGGATCAATCGTTCGGTTAGGATCTGGAATGCACGGAGTTTGTGCTGGAGACAGGGTCATTCAAGTGGTTAGGGTCTGGAATGCACTGTGTGAGAGCGTGATGGAGATTGGGTCAATTAAGTGGTGAGGATCTGGAATGCACTGTGTGAGACTGTGGTGAAGAGAGGGTCGATCAAGTCATTTGGATCTGGAAGGCACTGCATGATATTCTGGTGGAGACAGTCAATTGAGTGGGTTGGAGATGGAATGCACTGCCTGAACGTGTGGTGGAGACAGGGTCAAATGATTGGTTCTTGTCTGGAATGCACTGCCTGAGACTGTGGTGGAGACGGGGTCAATTAAGTGGTTTGGGTCTGGAATGCACTGACTGTGAGTGTGGTGGGGACAGGGTAAATCGAATGGTTAGGGTCTGGAATGAGTGTCTGAGAGTGTGATGGAGACAGGGTCAGTCGAGAGGTTAGGATGTGGAATTCACTGCCTGAGAGCGTGGTGGAGACAGGGTAAATCGAGTGGTTAGGATCTGGAATGAGGTTCTGAGAGTTTGATGGAGACAGGGTCAGTGGAGACGTTAGGATGTGGAATTCACTGCCTGAGAGTGTGGTGGACATAGGTCAATCGAATGGTTAGTGTCCGGGATGCACTGTCTGAGAGTATGATGGAGACCGGATGAATCAAGTGCTTAGGCCTGCAATGCACTGTCTGAGAGTGTGTTGGAGACACGGTCAGTCGAGTGGGGTTAAGCTCTGGAACACACTGTCTGAGAGTGTAGTGGTGACTCTGTCAATTGAGTGGGGATATGCTCTGGAACACACTGTCTGAGAGTGTGGTGGAGTCATGGTCAATCGAGTTCTTAAGTCTGGAATTCACAGCTTGAGAGTGTGGTCCATCGAGTGAACTGCCTGAGAATTTGCTGGAGACAGAATTAATCGTTCGGTTAGGATCTGGAATGCACTGAGGTTGTGCTGGAGACAGGGTCAATTGAGTGGTTAGGGTCTGGAATGCACTGAGTGAGAGTGTGATGGAGACTGGGTCAATTAAGTGGTGAGGATCTGGAATGCACTGTGTGAGAGTGTGGTGGAGAGAGGGTCAATCGAGCCGTTCGGATCTGGAAAGCATTGCATGATATTGTGGTGGTGACGGTCAATCGAGTGGTTCGGAAATGGAATGCACTGCCTGAACATGTGCTGGGGCACGGTCAAATGAGTGGTTCTTGTCTGGATTGCATTGCCTGAGACTGTGATGGAGACAGGGTCAATTAAGTGGTTTGGGTCTGGAATACCCTGCCTGAGAATGTTGTGGAGACAAGCTCAATCAAATGGTTTAAATCTGGAATGAACCATCTGAGAGTGTGGTGGAGACAGGGCCAATCAACTGGTTAGAATTTGGTATGCACTGTTTATGAGAATGGCTGAGATGGGGGTCAATCGTGTGTTTACGATCTGGAACGTACTGCCTCAGAGTGAGGTGGAGACAAGGTCAATTGAATGGTTAGGGTCTGGAATGCACTGTCTGAGAGTGGGGTGGAGGCAGGGTCCATTAAGTGGTTAGGATTTGGAAAACACTGCCTGAGAGTTTGCTGGATGCAGGATCAATCGTTTGGTTAGGATCTGGAATGCACTGAGGTTGTTGTAGAGATAGGGTCAATCAAGTGGTTAGGGTCTGCAATGCACTGTGTGAGAATGTGGTGGAGACAGGGTCAATCAAGTGGTTAGGATGTGGAATTCACTGCCTGAGAGTGTGGTGGAGTCAGGGTCAATCGCTTGGTTAGGCTCTGTAAGAACTGTCTGAGAGTTTGTTGGAGACAGGGTCAATCGAGAGATTAGGGTCTGCAATGCACTGTCTGATAGTGTGATGGAGACGGGGTCAATTAAATGGTTAGGGCCTGGACTGCATTGCCCGAGAGTATGGTGAAGACAGGATCAATCGATTGGTTAGGATCTGGAGTGCACTGTCTGAGAATGTGGTGAGACAGGGTCAAACGAGAGGTTAGGGTCTGCAAAGCACTGCCTGAGAGTTTGGTGGGGACAATGTCAATCGAGTGGTTCGGCTCTGCAATGCACTGTCTGAGAGTGTGGTGTAGACAGGGTAAATCGAGAGGTTAGGGTCTACAATGCATTGCCAGAGAGTGTGGTGCACACAATGTCAATTGAGTGGCTCTGATCTGGAATGCATTGCCTGAGTTTGTGGTGGAGACGGGGTCCAGCGGGTGGTTTAGGCCTGTATTTCACTGCCGGAGAATGTGGTGGAGTGCGTGTCAATTGAGCCGTGTGGAGCTGGAAGGCACTGCATGAGAGTGTGATGGAGACAGGGTCAATCGGCTGGTTTGGAACTGGAATATACTGTCTGAGCATGTGGTGGAGACAGGGTTAATCGAGTGGTTTACGTGTGTAATGCACTGTCTGAGAGTGTGGTGGAGACAGGTTCAATCGGGTGGTTAGGGTTTGCAATGCACTGTTTGAGAGTGTGGTGGAGACACGGTCAATTGAGTGGTTAAGGTCTGGAATTCACACCTTGAGAGTGTGGCGCATACAGGTTCGATTGAGTGGTTTGGATCTGGAATGCAGAGTCAGTGAGTGTGGCGGAGACAGGGTCAATCGAGTGGTTCTGGTCTGGCATGCACTGCCTAAGAGCGTCGTGGTGACAGAGTAAATCGAGTGGTAAAGATCTGGAATGCACTGTCTGAGTGTACGGTGGAGACAGGGCCAATCGACTGGTTTGGATTTGGTAAGCACTTTCTATGAGTGTGGTGGAGATGGGGTCAATCATGTGTTTAGGATCTGGAATGTACTGCCTCAGAGTGAAGTGGAGAGAAGGTCAATCGAATGTTTAGTGTCTGGAATTCACTGTCTGACAGTGTGGTGGAGACAGGGTCAAGCGAGTGGTTAGGCTCTAGAATGAATGTCTGAGACTGTGATGGAGAAGGGGTGAATTGAGTGCTTAGGGTCTGGAATTCACTGTCTGAGAGTGTGATGGTGACTGGGTCAGTCGAGAGATTAGGTTCTGCAATTGACTGTCTGAGAATGTGGTGGAAACCGGGTCAATTGAGTGGTTAGGATGTGGAATTCACTGCCTGAGAGTGTGGTGGAGTCAGGGTCAATCGTGCGGTTAGGGTCTGGAATGAACTGTCTGAGAGTTTGTTGGAGACAGGGTCAATCGAGAGGTTAGGGACTGCAGTGCACTGTCTGATAGTGTAATGGAGACTGGGTCAATTAAGTGGTTAGGGCCTGGACTGCCTTGCCTGAGAGTGTGGTGAAGACAGGGTCAATCAATTGGTTAGGGTCTGGAGTGCACTTTCTGAGAATGTGGTGAGACAAGGTCAAACGAGAGGTTAGGGTCTGCAAAGCACTGTCTGAGAATGTGGTGAGACAGTGTCAAATGAGAGGTTAGGCTCTGCAAAGCACTGTCTGAGAGTTTGGTGGGGACAATTTCAATCAAGTGGTTCGGGTCTACAATGAACTGCCTGAGCGTGTGGTGTAGACAGGGTGAATCGAGTGGCTCCGATCTGGAATGCTTTATCTGAATTTGTGGTGGAGACAGGATCAAGCAAGTGGTTAAGGGCTGTATTTCACTGCTGGAGAGTGTGGTGGAGAGAGGCTCAATTGAGCCATTTGGATCTGGAAGGCACTGCATGAGAGTGTGATGGAGACAGGGTCAATCGGCTGTTTCAGAACTGGAATGCACTGTCAGTGAGTGTAGCGGAGACAGGGTCAATCGAGTGGTTTGTGTCAGGAATGCACTGCCTGATATTGTGATGGAGACGGGGTCAATTAAATAGTTTGGGTCTGTAATACACTGTCTGAGAGTCTGGTGGAGACAGTGTCGATCGAGTGGTTAGGGTCTGGAATTCCGAGCATGAGGGTGTGGTGGAGACAACGTTCATGGAGTGGTTAGGATTTGGAAAGCACTGCCTGAGAATTTCCTGGAGGCAAGATCAATCGTTCGGTTAAGATCTGAATGCACTGAGGTTGTGTTGGAGACAGAGTCAGTCGAGTGGTTAACGTGTGTAATGCACTGTCTGAGAGTGTGATGGAGACAAGTTCAATCGGGTGGTTAAGGTTTGCAATGCACTATTTGAGAGTGTGGTGGAGACACGGTCAATTGAGTGGTTAAGGTCTGGAATTCACACCTTGAGAGTGTGGTGCAGACATGGACGATCGAGTGGTTCGGATCTGGAATGCAGAGTCACTGAGTGTAGTGGAGACAGGGTCAATCGAGTGCTTTTGGTCTGGAATGCACTGCCTGAGAGTCTGATGCAGACAGAGTAAATCGAGTAGTAAAGGTCTGGAATGCACTGTCTGAGAGTGGTGGAGACAGGGCCAATTGACTGGCTTGGATTTGGTGTGCACTGTCTATGAGTGTGGTGGGGATGGGATCAGTCATGTGTTTAGGATCTGGAATGTGCTGCCTCAGAGTGAGGTGGAGAGAAGTTCAATCGAATGGTTAGTGTCTGGAATTGACTGTCTGACAGTGTGGTGGAGAGAGGGTCAATCGAGAGGTTAGGGTCTGCAATGCACTGTCTGAGATTGTGCTGCAGATGGGGTCAAGCAAAAGGTTAAGGCCCTGCCTGAGAGTGTGGTGGAGAGAGGGTCAATTGAGCCGTTCAGATCTGGAGTGCACTGCATGTGAGTGTGGTGGAGACAAGTACAATCGAGAGGTTAGTGTCTGCAATGTACTGTCTGAGAGTCTGGTGGAGACAGTGTCTATCGAGTGGTTAAGGTCTAGAATGCACTGTTTGAGAATTTTTTGTAGACAGGGTCAATTGAGTAGGGTCACGCTCTGAGACTGTGGTGGAGACAGGTTCAATAATGTGGTTAGGGTCCAGAATTCACTGTCTGAGTGTGTGGTGGCGACAGGGCGAATCGAGTGGCTTGGATTTGCTATGCACTATGTATGAGTGTGGCGGAGATGAGGACAATCGTGTGTTTACGATCTGAAATGTACTGCCTCAGTGTGAGGTGGAGACAAGGTCAATCGACTAGTTAGTGTCTGGAATTCACTGTCTGACATTGTGGTGGAGACAGGGTCAATCGAGTGGTTAAGATGTAGAATGAACTGTCTAAGAGTCTGATGGAGCAGGGGCAATCGAGTAGTTAGGATCTGGAATGAGGGTCTGAGAGTGTGATGGCGACAGGGTCAGTCTAGAGGTTAGGATGTGGAATTCACTGCCTGAGAGTGTGGTGGAGACAGGGTCAATCAAGTGGTTAAGGTCTGGAATGAGTGTCTGAGAGTGTGATGGAGACCGGGTGAATCGAGTGCTTAGGACTGCAATGCACTGTCTGAGAGTGTGTTGGAGACACGATCAATCGAGTGTGGTTAAGCTCTGGAACACAATCTCTGAGAGTGTGGTGGTGACACGGTCAATCGAGTGGGGACAAGCTCTGGAACACACCGTCTGAGAGTGTGGCGGAGACACGGTCAATCGAGTTCTAAGTCTGGAATTCACAGCTTGAGATTGTGGTGCAGGCAGGGTCCATCAAGTGGAAGGCCTGAGAATTTGCTGGAGGCAGGATCAATCATTCGGTTAGGATCTGGAATGCACGGAGGTTGTGCTGGAGACAGGGTCAATCGAGTGGTTAGGGTCTGGAATGCACTGTGTGAGAGTGTGATGGAAACTGGGTCAATTAAGTGGTGAGGATCTGGAATGCACTGTGTGAGACTGGTGAAGAGAGGGTCGATCGAGTCATTCGGATCTGGAAGGCACTGCATGATATTCTGGTGGAGACAGTCAATTGAGTGGGTTGGAGATGGAATGCACTGCCTGAGCGTGTGGTGGAGGCAGGGTCAAATGATTGGTTCTTGTCTGGAATGCACTGCCTGAGACTGTGGTGGAGACAGGCTCAATCGAGAGGTCGGGGTCTGCAATGCACTGTTTGAGAGTATGATGGAGATAGGATCAGTTAAGTATTTTGGATCTGGAATGCACTGCCTGAGAGTATGGTGGAGACAGTGTCATGCAAGTGGTTAAGGTCAGTAACGCACTGCCTGAGAGTGTGGTGGAGGGAGGATCAATCGAGTGGTTCGGAGCTGGAAGGCACTGTCAGAGAATGTGGTGGAGACAGGGTCAGTCAAGAGTGGTTAGGTCTGGAATGCCCTGAGAGTGTGGTGGAGATAAGGTCAATCAAGGGATTAGGATTTGGGATGCACTGCGAGTATGGTGGAGACAGGGTCAATCGATTGGTTAGGATCTGGGATGCACTGAGATTGTGGTGGAGAGTGCGTCAATTAAGTGGTTAGGGTCTGGAATGCACTGCCTGAGAGTGTGGTGGAGACAGGATCAATCGAAAGTTAGGGATTATAATGCAATGTTTGAGACTGTGTTGGAGACGGGGTCAAGCAAGTGGTTAAGGCCTGTAATGCACTGCTTGAGAGTGTGGTGGAGAGATGGTCAATCGAGCCGTTCAGATCTGGAAGGCATTGCATGAGAGTGTGGTGGAGACAAGGTCAATCGAGAAGTTAGGGTCTGCAGTACATTTTCTGAAAGTTTGGTGGAGACAGTGTCAATCGAGAGGTTAGGGTCTGCAATGCACTGTCTGAGAGTATGGTGGAGACAGGGTCAATAAAGTGGTTAGGCTCCAGAATGCACTGCATGAGAGTGTGGTGGAGACAGATTAAATCGAGTGGTTAGGAAATGGAGTGCACTGCATGAGTGTTTCGTGGAGACAAGTACAATTGAGAGGTTAGGGTCTGCAATACACTGTCTGAGAGTTTGGTGGAGACAGTGTCAGTCGAGAGGTTAGGATGTGGAATTCACTGCCTGAGAGTGTGGAGGAGACAGGGTCAATCGAGTTGTTAAGGTGTGGAATGCACTGCTTGAGAGTTTTGTGGAGACAGGGTCAATCGAGTAGGGTCAAGCTCTGAGACTGTGGTGGAGACGGGTTCAATAAAGTGGTTTGGGTCCAGAATTCACTGTCTTGAGTATGTGGTGGAGTCAGGGCGAATCGAGTGGCTTGGATTTGATATGCACCATCTATGAGTGTGGCGGAGATGGGGACAATCGTATCTTTATGATCTGAAATGTACTGCCTCAAAGTGAGGTGGAGACAAGGTCAATCGAATAGTTAGTGTCTGGAATTCATTGTCTGACAGTGTGGTGGAAACAGGGTCAATCTAGGGATTAGGATGTAGAATGAACTGTCTAAGAGTGTGATGGAGCAGGGGCAATCGAGTGGTTAGGATCTGGAATGAGGATCTGAGAGTATGATGGAGACAGTGTCAGTTGAGAGGTTAGGATGTGGAATTCACTGCCTGAGAGTGTGGAGGAGACAGGGTCAATCGAATGGTTAGGGTCTGGGATGCACTGTCTGAGAGTGTGGTGGAGACAGGGTCAATTGAGTGGTTAGTGTCTGGAATGAGTGTCTGAGAGTGTGATGGAGACCGGGTGAATCGAGTGCTTAGGGCCTGCAATGCACTGTCTGAGAGCGTGGTGGAGACATGGTCAATCGAGTGGGGTTAAGCTCTGGAACACACTGTCTGAGAATGTGGTGGAGACACGGTCAATCGAGTGTGGTTAAGCTCTGGAACACACTGTCTGAGTGTGGTTGAGACACGGTCAATCGAGTAGGGTTAAGCTCTGGAACACACTGCCTGAGAGTGTGGTGGAGACACGGTCAATCAAGTTCTTAAGTCTGGAATTCACAACTTGAGAGTGTGGTGCAGGCAGGGTCTATTGAGTGGACTGCCTGAGAATTTGCTGGAGGCAGGATCAATCGTTCGGTTAGGATCTGGAATGCACTGAGGTTGTGCTGGAGACAGAGTCAATCGAGAGGTTAGGTTCTGGAATGCACTGTGAGAGTGTGATAAAGATGAGGTCAATTAAGTGGTAAGGATCTGGAATGCACTGTGTGAGAGTGTGGTGGAGATGGGGTCAAGCAAGTGGTTAAGCCCTGTAATGCACTGTCTGAGAGTATGGTGGAGAGAGGCTCAATCGAGCAGTTTGGGTCTGGAATGCACTGTATGAGAGTCTAGTTGAGACAGGGTCTGTCTGAGAGTATGGTGGAGACATGGTCAACTGAATGGGTTTAAGTTCTGGAATACACTGTCTGAGAGTGTGGTGGAGACAAGGTCAATCGAGTGGTTAGGGTCCAGAATGCACTGCCTGAGAGAGTGGTGGAGACAGGGTCAATCGAATGGTTAGGGCCTGGAATGCAGTGCCTGAGATTGTGATGGAGACGGGGTCAATTCAATGGTTAGGAATTTGAAAGCATTGCCTGAGAATTTGCTGGAGGCAGGATCAATCGTACGGTTAGGATCTGCAATGCACTGAGGTTGTTGTGGAGACAGGGTCAAGCAATTGGTTAAGGTCTGTAACGCAGTGCCTGAAATTGTGATGGAGACAGGGTCGATGGAGAAGTAAGGGTCTGCAATGCAATGTCTGAGAGTGTGTTGGAGACGGGGACAAGCAAGTAGTTAAGGTCTGTAATGCACTGCCTGAGAGTGTTGTGGAGATAGGAACAATCGAGCCATTCAGATCTGGAAGGCACTGTCTGAGAGTCTGGTGGACACAGGGTCAATCGATTGATTTGGACTGGAATGCACTGACAGTATGGAGCAGACCAGCTCAATCGATTGGTTAGGATCTATAACGCAATGAGGTTGTGGTGGAGACGGCGTTAATTAAATGGTTAGCATCTGGAATGCACTGCCTGAGATTGTGGTGGAGAACGGGTCAATTGAGCCGTTCACAACGGGAAGGCACTGTATGAGAGGGTGTGCTGGAGTCAAGGTCAATCGAGTGGTTAGGGTGTGCAATGCATTTTCTGAGAGTATGGTGGAGACAGTGTCAATTGAGAGCTTATGGTCTACAATGCACTGTCTGAGAGTATGGTGGAGACACGGTCAACTGAATGGGTTTAAGCTCTGGAATACACTGTCTGAGAGTGTTGTGGAGACAGGGTCAATCGAGTGGTTAGGGTCTGGAATGCAGTGCCTGAGATTGTGATGGAGATGGTTTCAATCGAATGGTTAGGAATTTGAAAGCACTGCCTAAGAATTTGCTGGTGGCAGGATCAATCGTACCGTTAGGATCTGCAATGCACTGAGGTTGTTGTGGAGACAGGGTCAAGCAATTTGTTAAAGTCAGTAATGCAGTGCCTGAAATTGTGATGGAGACAGGGTCGATGGAGAGGTAAGGGTCTGCAATGCAATGTCTGACAGTGTGTTGGAGACGGGGACAAGCAAGTGGTTAAGGTCTGTAATGCACTGCCTGAGAGTGTTGTGGAGATAGGGACAATCGAGCCATTCAGATCTGGAAGGCACTGTCTGAGAGTCTGATGGACACAGGGTCAATCGATTGATTTGGACTGGAATGCACTGACAGTATGGAGGAGACCAGCTCAATCGATTGGTTAGGATCTATAACGCAATGAGGTTGTGGTGGAGACGGCGTTAATTAAATGGTTAGCATCTGGAATGCACTGCCTGAGATTGTGGTGGAGAACGGGTCAATTGAGCCGTTCACAATGGGAAGGCACTGTATGAGAGGGTGTGCTGGAGTCAAGGTCAATCGAGTGGTTAGGGTGTGCAATGCATTTTCTGAGAGTATGGTGGAGACAGTGTCAATTGAGAGGTTATGGTCTGCAATGCACTGTCTGAGAGTATGGTGGAGACACGGTCAACTGAATGGGTTTAAGCTCTGGAATACACTGTCTGAGAGTGTTGTGGAGACAGGGTCAATCGAGTGGTTAGGGTCTGGAATGCAGTGCCTGAGATTGTGATGGAGATGGTTTCAATCGAATGGTTAGGAATTTGAAAGCACTGCCTAAGAATTTGCTGGTGGCAGGATCAATCGTACCGTTAGGATCTGCAATGCACTGAGGTTGTTGTGGAGACAGGGTCAAGCAATTTGTTAAAGTCAGTAATGCAGTGCCTGAAATTGTGATGGAGACAGGGTCGATGGAGAGGTAAGGGTCTGCAATGCAATGTCTGACAGTGTGTTGGAGACGGGGACAAGCAAGTGGTTAAGGTCTGTAATGCACTGCCTGAGAGTGTTGTGGAGATAGGGACAATCGAGCCATTCAGATCTGGAAGGCACTGTCTGAGAGTCTGATGGACACGGGGTCAATCGATTGATTTGGACTGGAATGCACTGACAGTATGGAGGAGACCAGCTCAATCGATTGGTTAGGATCTGTAATGCAATGAGGTTGTGGTGGAGACGGCGTTAATTAAGTGGTTAGCATCCGGAATGCACTGCCTGAGATTGTGGTAGAGAGAGGGTCAATAAAGTGGTTAGTGTGCAGAATGCACTGCCTGAGATTGTGGTGGAGGCAGGGTCATTTGAGAGGTTAGGGTCAGCAATGCGCTGTCTTAGAGTGTGATGGAGATGGAGCCAATAGTGTGGTTTGGGTCTCGAATGCACTGCCTGAGAGTGTGATGGAGACAGTGTCAATCGAGTGGTTCCGGTCTGGACTGCACTGCCTGAGAGTGTGTGGGGGACGGAGTCAAGAAAGTTGTTATGGCCTGTAATGCACTGCCTTAGAGTGTGGTGGAGACCGGGTCAATTGAGCCATTCAAACGGGAAGGCACTGTATGAGAGGGTGTGCTGGAGACAAGGTCAATCGAGAGGTTAGGGTCTGCAAAGCATTTTCTGAGAGCTTTGTGGAGACAGTGTCAATTGAGAGGTTAGGGTCTGAAATGCACTGTCTGAGAGTGTGGTGGAGAGTGGGTCAATAAAGTGGTTAGTGTGCAGAATGCACTGCCTGAGATTATGGTGGAGGCAGGGTCATTTGAGAAGTTAGGGTCAGCAATGCGCTGTCTGTGAGTGTGATGGAGACAGAGCCAATAATGTGGTTTGGGTCTCGAATGCACTGCCTGAGACTGTGGTGGAGACGGGGTCAATGAAGTGGTTAGGGACCACAATGCTCTGCATGAGAGTGTGGTGCAGACAGGGTCAATCTAGTGGTTATGAGCTCAAACATAATGTCTGAGAGTGTATTGGAGTCAGGGTCAATCAAGTGGTTTGGGTCTGGAATGCACTGCCTCAGAGGGTGGTGTTGACAGGGTCAATCGAGTGGTTCGGGTCTGGAATGCACTTTCTGAGAGTGTGGTGGAGACGTGGTCAAGCAAGTGGTTAAGGTCTGTAATGCACGGCCTGAGTGTGTGGTGGAGATAGAGACAATCGAGCCATTCAGATCTAGAATGCACTGCCTGAGATTTTGGTGGAAGCATGGCCATTTGAGAGGTTAGGTTCTGCAATGCACTGTCTGAGAGTGTGATGGAGACAGAGCCAATAATGTGGTTTGGGTCTCGAATGCACTGCCTGAGACTGTGGTGGAGACGGGGTCAAGAAACTTGTTAAGGCCTGTAATGCACTGCCTGAGAGTGTGGTGGAGGGTGGGTCAATTGAGCAGTTGAGAACGGGAAGGCACTTTATGAGACGGTGTGCTGGAGTCAAAGTCAATCGAGAGGTTAGGGTCTCCAATGCATTTTCTGAGAGTTTAGGTTAGGATTTGGAAAGCACTGCCTGAGAATTTGCTGGAGGAAGTATGAATCGTACAGTTAGGATCTGGAATGCACTGAGTGTGTGGTGCAGTCAGGGTCAATTGAGTGGCTTGGTCTGGAATGCACTGTCTGAGAGTGCGGTGGAGATGGGGGTCAATGAAGTGGTTAGGGTCCAGCATGCACTGCATGAGAGTGTGGTGCAGACAAGGTCAATCGAGTGGTTATGAGCTCACTATAATGTCTGAAAGTGCATTGGAGTCAGGGTCAATCAAGTGGTTTGGGTCTGGAATGCACTGCATGAGAGGGTGGTAGAGACAGGTTCAATCGAGTGGTTCGGGTATGGAATGCAGTGCCTGAGATTCTGATGGAGACGGGGTCAATCGAGTGGTTAGGAATTGGAAAGCACTGCCTGAGAATTTGCTGGAGGCAGGATCAATTGTACGGTTAGGATCTGCAATGCACTGAGGTTGTGGTGGAGACAGGGTCAAGCAATTGGTTAAGGTCAGTAACACACTGCCTGAAATTGTGATGGAGACTGGTTTGATGGAGAGGCAAGGGTCTACAATGCAATGTCTGAGAGTGTGCTGGAGATGGGGACAATTAAGTATTTCGGATCTGGAATGCACTGCCTGAGAGTGTGGTGGAGACGGGGTCAAACAAGTGGTTAAGGTCTGTAATGCATTGCCTGCAAGTGTGGTGGAGAGAGGGTCAATCGAGGGGATGGGGTCTGCAAAGCATTTTCTGAGAGTTTAGTGGAGACAGTGTCAATCGAGAGGTTAGGGTTTGCAATGCACTGTCTGAGAGTGTGGTGGAGAGAGGGTCAATAAAGTGGTTAGTGTGCAGAATGCACTGCATGAGAGTGTGGAGGAGACAGGGTCAATTGAGTGGTTAGGGACTTCAATGCTCTGTCTGAGAGTGTGGTGGAGATATTTTCAATCATGTGGCTAGGATGTGGAATTCACTGCCTGAGAGTGTGGTGGAGACAGGGTCAATCGAATGGTTAGGATTTGGAAAGCACTGGCTGAGAATTTGCTGGAGGAAGTATGAATCGTACAGTTAGGATCTGGAATGCACTGAGTGTGTGGTGCAGTCAGGGTCAATCGAGTGGCTTGGTCTGGAATGCACTGACTGAGAGTGTGGTGGAGGCAGGGTCCATCGAGTTGTTAGGAATTGGAAAGCATTGCCTGTGCATTTGCTGGAGGCCGAATCAATCGTACAGTTAGAATCTGCAATGCACTGAGGTTGTGGTGGAGACAGGGTCGATCGAGAGGTAAGGGTCTGCATTGCAATGTCTGAGAGTGTGGTTGAGACGGGGTCAAGCAAGTGATTAAGGCCTGTAATGCACTGCCTGCGAGTGTGGTGGAGAGAGGATCAATCGAGCAATTCAGATCTGGAAGGCACCGAATGAGAATACGGTGGAAATAAAAACAAAAAAACTGCGGATGCTGGAAATCCAAAACAAAAACAGAATTACCTGGAAAAACTCAGCAGGTCTGGCAGCATCGGCGAAGAAAAGAGTTGACGTTTCGAGTCCTCATGACCCTTCGACAGAACTGTTCTGTCGAAGGGTCATGAGGACTCGAAACGTCAACTCTTTTCTTCTCCGCCGATGCTGCCAGACCTGCTGAGAATACGGTGGAGATGATCGATCGAGAGGTTAAGATTGACAATGCGCTGTCTGAAAGTGTGATAGAGATAGTGTCAATTGAATGGTTCCGATCTGGAATGCACTGCCTGAGAGTGTGGTGGAGAGCGGGTCAATTAACCCATTCAGAACGGGAAGGCACTGTATGAGAGTGTGGTGGAGTCAAGGTAAATCGAGAGGTTATGGTCTGCAATGCATTTTCTGAGAGTTTGGTGCAGACAGTGTCAACTATGAGGTTATGGTCTGCAATGCACTAACTGAGAGTGGTGAAGACACGGACAATTGAATGGGTTTAAGCTCTGGAACAGACAGTCTGAGAGTGTGTTGGAGACGGGGTTAATGAAGTGGTTCTGGTCCAGAATGCACTGCATGAGAGTGTGGTGCAGACAGGGTCAATCGATTGGTTCAGGTCTGGAATGCACTGCCTGAGAGGGTGTTGGAGACAGGGTCAATCGAGCGGTTCGGGTCTGGAATACAGTGTCTGAGAGTGTGGTGGAGACAGGGTCAAGCAAGTAGTTAAGGTCTGAAATGCACTGCCTGAGAGTGTGGAAGAGATAGGGTCAATTGAGCCGTTTGGATCTGGAAGGCACGGTCTGAGAGTGTGGTGGAGACAGATACAGAGAACTAAATTTGCTAATAAAGCGGGAACATGAGGAATTTAAGTTTGAGATGAATGAGAGTCGATTGAAATGTGGATAAAGTTAGAAATATAGGTATTAAAGCAGATGGAGAGATGAAATTAGTAGTGAAAAAGAGACTGATGGAATTAAAGAAATTTGTGCTTTCAGAGAATGCTCCAAGCAGCAAATTTCGTGGAAATAGAAGATTCTCCTAACATGGGAAGTATAGACAAAATGCCAGCATTTGATCAGTTGCTGGGAATTGATATTTCCCTTGATTTCGAGATCCAGGTTTGCTCCATTTGAAGGATATGGAGACATTGAAGCTGAGGTTAATACAGAGAAGCTGGAAGTATGCTGAATAGGATTAAATGTAAGAAACTGAGTACTTGGTGGAACAGATAACCAGATTTGTTGAAAAACAGAGAAATGTAACAATTGAATGCCATGTAGAACAATGAAGATTTGGAAATGTGTGGACTTTAAGAAATTGAGATAGTAATGTAGGTTGGCTGTAGAAATTATTGAAGGTGCAGAAATTGATTGAATGGAGAAATGTGTGCAGTCGGTGTAAGAGCAGATGATACAATCGGCTACCTTCACGGAATTGGCAACTTTACAACTATTGGAATTGCGATGTATCTGCTGATATAACGAAAATACTTCAATTTGCACAATTGCTAGAAACTGATATTGTGATAGAGACGGAAAACACAATTTCCTGAAATTGAAGGATATGAGGATATGGAAGTTGTGTTTCATGCGGAGACCCTGCAAACATGCTGAATCTAACAGATTGCTTCAAACTGAGAATTTGCTACATACAGAGAACTAGGTTTGCTGACAAAGAGAGAAATTGATAAATTGTAGGTTCAGGTGAATGAGGAGTAGCTGGAAATGAGGAGATAGTAAGAAGTTGGTACAAATATTTAGGTAGGAAGTAGACATAATAGAGATAGCTAGGTCATTGAAAATGGATAATCTTGAACATTGAGAGAAGCTACAAAAAGCAAAATTCATGATAATGGGAGATTTTGCAAATATGGGAACAAAGAAATATCTGCAGTTAGGGAAAGTTCAAGAAGTTGATCAATCGTTTGAAACTGTTATTTTGCAAGATACAGAGAGCCAGCTTTTCATAATTTGAAGGATCTGTAGAAATTGAAGTTGTGTTGAATGTTGAGATTCTGGAAGATTGCTAAATATGATGTATGCTGGAAATTGAGAATGTAACAGATACAGAGAATTAATTTTGCTGATTAGCAGAGAACACGAGGAATTTAATTTTGAGATGAATGAGCAATCTTTAGAATGTGGATATACTTAGAAAAATAGCTATTAATGCTGATGGACAGCTGAAAATAGTAGTGATGGAAAACATGATGGAAATTGAGAAATTTGTGCATTCGGAAAAAGAGCAGATGCTTCAAGTAGCAAATTGCACGGAAATGGAAGATTCTCCTAACGTGGGAAATAAAATATATCTACAGACAGAGAAAATACCAGAATTTGATCAATTGCTGGAAATTGATATTTTGCTGGATACAGAGATCCTGGATTGCTCTAACTGGAAGATATGGAGAAATTGTAGGAGTGGTCAATAGAGAAAATCTGTAAATGTGTTGATTGAGATTAATTGTAAGAAACTGAGCACATGCTGGACAGCGATAAGCTGAATTGTTGAAGAAGAGGGAAACGGAGTAGTTGAATGCCAAGTAGAACAATGAAGATTTGTGTGGAGTATTTGAAATTGAGATATTAATGTAGATTGACTGTAGAAATTATTGAAGGTGCAGAAATTGATTGAAGGGAGAAATGTGTGCAGTCGGTGGAAGAGCAGATGATACAATCAGCTAACTTCATGGAACTGGCACCTTTACAAATATTGGACTTGTGATGTATCTGCAGATAGCGAAAATACTTCAATTTGCACAATTGCTAGAAACTGACATTTTGGTTGAGACCGTGAGCAAGGTTTGCTGAAATTGAATGATATGGAGAAATGGAATTTGCGGTGAATGCGGAGAACCTGCAAACGTGCTGAACCTAACAGATTGCTGGAAACTGAGAATGTGATACATACAGAGAACTAGGTTTGCTGACAAAGAGAGGAATTGAGAAATTGTAGGTTCAGATAAATAAGGAGTAGCTGGAAATGTGGAGGTATTAAGAAGTTGGTACAAATATTTAGATAATAAGTGGATATTAATAGTGAGAGCAAGGTTAAATCCTGAACATTGAGAGAAAGAGAAGCTACCGAAAGTGAATTTCGAGATAAAAGGAGATTTTTAAGATGGAGAGAAAGAAGTATGTGTAGATAGAGGAAATGCAAGAAGTTGATGAAATGTTTGAAGTTGAAATTTCGCTAGGTACTAAGAAACAGCTTTTGAGAATTTGTAGGATATGGAAAATTTGAAGTTGCGTTTAATGCGGGGAAGCTGGTAGTTTGCTGGATATGACATATTGCTGGAAATTGAGAATGTGACAGAGACAGAGAGCTAAATTTGCTGATAAAGAGAGAACATGAGCAACTTAAGTTTGAGATGAATGAGGAGTCGATAGAAATCCGGATAAAGTTAGAAATATAGATATTAAAGCAGATGGAGAGTTGAAGTTAGTAGTGATAGAGAGACTGATGGAATTGAAGAAATTTGTGCTTTCAGAGAATGAGTACATGCTCCAAGCAGCAAATTTCGTGGAAATGGAAGATTCTCCTAACATGGGAAGTATAGACAAAATGCCAGCATTTGATCAGTTGCTGGGCATTGATATTTCCCTTGATTGTGAGATCCAGGTTTGCTCCATTTGAAGGATGTGGAGACATTGAAGCTGAGGTCAATACAGAGAAGCTGGAAATATGCTGAATAGAATTAAATGTATGAAACTGAGTACTTGGTGGAACAGATAACCAGATTTGTTGAAAAACAGAGAAACGTAATAGGTGAACGGTATGTAAAACAATGAAGATTTGGAAATGTGTGGAGTTTTAGAAATTGAGATATTAATGTAGATTGGCTGTAGAAATTATTGAAGGTGCAGAAATTGATTGAATGGAGAAATGTGTGCAGTCGGTGGAAGAGCAGATGATACAATCAGCAAAATTCATGGAATTGGCGCCTTTACAAATATTGGACTTTTGATGTATCTGCAGATAGCAAAAATACTTCAATTTGCACAATTGCTAGAAACTGACATTTTGGTTGAGACCGTGAGCAAGGTTTGCTGAAATTGAATGATATGGAGAAATGGAATTTGCGGTGAATGCGGAGAACCTGCAAACGTGCTGAACCTAACAGATTGCTGGAAACTGAGAATGTGATACATACAGAGAACTAGGTTTGCTGACAAAGAGAGGAATTGAGAAATTGTAGGTTCAGATAAATAAGGAGTAGCTGGAAATGTGGAGGTATTAAGAAGTTGGTACAAATATTTAGATAATAAGTGGATATTAATAGTGAGAGCAAGGTTAAATCCTGAACATTGAGAGAAAGAGAAGCTACCGAAAGTGAATTTCGAGATAAAAGGAGATTTTTAAGATGGAGAGAAAGAAGTATGTGTAGATAGAGGAAATGCAAGAAGTTGATGAAATGTTTGAAGTTGAAATTTCGCTAGGTACTAAGAAACAGCTTTTGAGAATTTGTAGGATATGGAAAATTTGAAGTTGCGTTTAATGCGGGGAAGCTGGTAGTTTGCTGGATATGACATATTGCTGGAAATTGAGAATGTGACAGAGACAGAGAGCTAAATTTGCTGATAAAGAGAGAACATGAGCAACTTAAGTTTGAGATGAATGAGGAGTCGATAGAAATCCGGATAAAGTTAGAAATATAGATATTAAAGCAGATGGAGAGTTGAAGTTAGTAGTGATAGAGAGACTGATGGAATTGAAGAAATTTGTGCTTTCAGAGAATGAGTACATGCTCCAAGCAGCAAATTTCGTGGAAATGGAAGATTCTCCTAACATGGGAAGTATAGACAAAATGCCAGCATTTGATCAGTTGCTGGGCATTGATATTTCCCTTGATTGTGAGATCCAGGTTTGCTCCATTTGAAGGATGTGGAGACATTGAAGCTGAGGTCAATACAGAGAAGCTGGAAATATGCTGAATAGAATTAAATGTATGAAACTGAGTACTTGGTGGAACAGATAACCAGATTTGTTGAAAAACAGAGAAACGTAATAGGTGAACGGTATGTAAAACAATGAAGATTTGGAAATGTGTGGAGTTTTAGAAATTGAGATATTAATGTAGATTGGCTGTAGAAATTATTGAAGGTGCAGAAATTGATTGAATGGAGAAATGTGTGCAGTCGGTGGAAGAGCAGATGATACAATCAGCAAAATTCATGGAATTGGCGCCTTTACAAATATTGGACTTTTGATGTATCTGCAGATAGCAAAAATACTTCAATTTGCACAATTGCTAGAAACTGACATTTTGGTTGAGACCGTGAGCAAGGTTTGCTGAAATTGAATGATATGGAGAAATGGAATTTGCGGTGAATGCGGAGAACCTGCAAACGTGCTGAACCTAACAGATTGCTGGAAACTGAGAATGTGATACATACGGAGAACTAGGTTAGCTGACAAAGAGAGGAATTGAGAAATTGTAGGTTCAGATAAATAAGGAGTAGCTGGAAATAAGGAGGTATTAAGAAGTTGGTACAAATATTTAGATAATTAGTGGATATTAATAGTGAGAGCAAGGTTAAATCCTGAACATTGAGAGAAAGAGAAGCTACAGAAAGTGAATTTCGTGATAAAAGGAGGTTTTCCAAGATGGGGAGAAAGTAGTATCTGTATATAGAGGAAATGCAAGAAGTTGATCAATTGTTTGAAGTTGAAATTTCGCTAGGTACTGAGAAACAGCTTTTGAGAATTTGAACGATATGGAAAATTCGAAGTTGCTTTGAATGCCGGGAAGCTGGTAGTTTGCTGGATATGACTTTTTGCTGGAAATTGATAATGTGACAGATACAGAGAACTAAATTTGCTGATAAAAAGAGAACATGAGGAATTTAAGTTTGAGATGAATGAGGAGTCAGTAGAAATGTGGATAAAGGTAGAAATATAGATATTAAAGCAGACGGAGAGTTGAAATTAGTAGTGATAGAGACACTGATGGAATTGAAGAAATTTGTGCTTTCGGAGAATGAGTACATGCTCCAAGCAGCAAATTTCGTGGAAATGGAAGATTCTCCTAACATGGGAAGTATAGACAAAATGCCAGCATTTGATCAGTTGCTGGGAATTGATATTTTCCTTGATTTCAAGATCCAAATTTGCTCCATTTGAAGGATATGGAGACATTGAAGCTGAGGTTAATACAGAGAAGCTGGAAATATGCTGAATAGAATTAAATGTAAGAAACTGAGTACTTGGTGGAACAGATAACCAGATTTGTTGAAAAACAGAGAAATGTAATAATTGAATGCTATGTAGAACAATGAAGATTTGGAAATGTGTGGAGTTTTAGAAATTGAGATAGTAATGTAGGTTGGCTGTAGAAATTATTGAAGGTGCAGAAATTGATTGAATAGAGAAATGTGTGCAGTCGGTGTAAGAGCAGATGATATAACCAGCTACCTTCACAGAATTAGCGACTTTACAAATATTGGGATTGTGATGTATCTGCAGATATAGCGAAAATACATCAATTCGCAGTATTGCTAGAAACTGACACTGTGATAGAGATGGAAAGCACAATTTCCTGAAATTGAAGGATATGGAGATATGGAGGTTGTGGTTCATGCGGAGAACCTGCAAATGTGCTGAATCTAACAGATTGCTTCAAACTGAGAATTTGCTACATACAGAGAACTAGGTTTGCTGACAAAGAGGGAAATTGATAAATTGTAGGTTCAGATGAAAGGGGAGTAGCTGGAAATGAGGAGATAGTAAGAACTTGGTACAAACATTTAGATAGGAAGTAGACATAATAGAAATAGCTAGGTCAATGGAAATGGATAATCTTGAACATTGAGTGAAGCTACAAAAAGCAAAATTCATGATAACGGGAGATTTTGCTAATATGAGAACAAAGAAATATCTGCAGTTAGGGAAAATGCAAGAAGTTGATCAATCGTTCGAAACTGATATTTTGCAAGGTACAGAGATCCAGCTTTTCATAATTTGAAGGATATGTAGAAATTGAAGTTGTGTTGAATGTTGAGATGCTGGATGATTGCTAAATATGACATATTGCTGGAAATTGAGAATGTGACAGATACAGAGAACTAAATTTGCTGTTAAAGAGAGAACAGAAGGTATTTAAGTTTGAGATGAATGAGCAATCGTTAGAAATGTAGATATACTTAGAAAAATAGATATTAATGCTGATGGACAGCTGAAAATAGTAGTGATGGACAAAATGATGGACACTGAGAAATTTGTGCATTTGGAAAAAGAGCAGATTCTTCAAGTAGCAAATTTCATGGAAATGGAAGATTCTCCTAACGTGGGAAATAAGATATTTCTACAGAAAGAGAAAATACCAGAATTTGATTAATTGCTGGAAATTGATATTTTGCTGGATTGAGAGATCCTGGATTACTCAAATTGAAGGATATGGAGAAATTGACGGAGTGGTCAATAGAGAGAAGCTGTAAATGTGTTGATTGAGATTAATTGTAAGAAACTTACCGGACAGCAATAAGCTGTTTTGCAGAAGAAGAGAGAAATGGAGTAGTTGAACGCTATGTAAAAGAATGAAGATTTGAAAATGTGTCTCGCTTTAGAAATTGAGATATTAATGTAGATTGACTGTAGAAATTATTGAAGGTGCAGAAATTGATTGAGTGGAGAAATGTGTGCAGTCAGTGGAAGAGCAGATGATACAATCAGCTAACTTCATGGAATTGGCGACTTTACAAATATTGGGATTGTGATGTATCTGCAGATAGCAGAAATACTTCAATTTGCACAATTGCTAGATACTGACATTTTGCTAGAGACCATGAGCAAGTTTTGCTGAAATTGAAGGATATGGAGAAATGGAATTTGCGACGAATGCGGAGAACCTGCAAACGCGCTGATTCTAACAGATTGCTGGAAACTGAGAATGTGATACAAAGAGAGAACTAGGTTTGCTGACAAAGAGAGGAATTGAGAAATTATAGTTTCAGATGAATAAGTAGTAGCTGGAAATGAGGAGGTATTAAGAAGTTGGGACAAATATTTAGATGCAAAGTGGATATTAATGGTGAGAGTGAGGTTAAATCCTGAACATTAAGAAAAAGAGAAGCAACAGAAAGTGAATTTCGTGATAAAAGGAGATTTTCCAAGATGGGGTGAAAGACGTATCTGTAAATAGAGGAAATGCAAGAAGTTGATCAATTGTTTGAAGTTGAAATTTCGCTAGGTACTGAGAAACAGCTTTCGAGAATTTGAAGGATATGGAAAATTTGAAGTTGCTTTGAATGCGGGGAAGCTGGTAGTTTGCTGGATATGACATATTGCTGGAAATTGAGAATGTGACAGATACAGAGAACTAAATTTGCTGATAAAGAGAGAACATGAGAAATTTAAGTTTGAGATGAATGAGGAGTCGATAGAAATGTGGATAAAGTTAGAGATATAGATATTGAAGCAGATGGAGAGCAGAAATTAGTAGTGATAGAGAGACTGATCAAATTGAAGAAATTTGTTCTTTTGGAGAATGAGCACATGCTCCAAGCAGCAAATGTTGTGGAAATGGAAGATTCTCCTAACATGGGAAATATAGACAAAATGGCAGCATTTGATCAGTTGCTGGGAATTGATATTTTCCTTGATTGCGAGATCCAGGTTAACTCCATTTGAAGGATATAGAGAAATTGAAGCTGGAGTCAATACAGAGAAGCTGGAAATATGCTGAACAGGATTAAATGTAAAAAAACCGAGTACTTGGTGGAACAGATAACCAGATTTGTTGAAAAAGAGTGAAATGTAATAGTTGAACGCTATGTAGAACAATGAAGAATTGGAAATGTGTGGAGTTTTAGAAATTGAGATAGTAACATAGATTGGCTGTAGAAATTATCGAAGGTGCAGAAATTGATTGAATGGAGAAATGTGTGCAGTCAGTGGAAGAGCAGATGATACAATCAGCTATCTTCACGGAATTGGCGACTTAACAAATATTGGGATTGCGATATATCTGCAGATATAGCGAAAATACTTCAATTCACACAATTGCTAGAAACTGATATTGTGACAGAGACGGAAAGCACAATTTCCTGAAATTGAAGGATATGGAGATATGGAAGTTGTGGTTCATGCGGAGAACCTGCAAACGTGCTGAATCTAACAGATTGCTTCAAACTGAGAATTTGCAACATACAGAGAACTAGGTTTGCTGACAAAGAGGGAAATTGATAAATTGTAAGTTCAGATGAATGCGGAAATGAGGAGATAGTAAGAAGTTGTTACAAATATTTAGGTAGGAAGTAGACATAATAGAGATAGCTAGGTCATTGAAAATGGATAATCTTGAGCATTGAGAGAAGCTACAAAAAGCAAAATTCATGATAATGGGAGATTTGCTAATATGGGAACAAAGAAATATCTGCAGTTAGGGAAAGTTCAAGAAGTTGATCAATCATTTGGAACTGATATTTTGCAAGGTACAGAGAGCCAGCTTTTCATAATTTGAAGGATATGTAGAAATTGAAGTTTTGTTGAATGTTGAGATGCTGGAAGGTTGCTAAATATAACGTATTGCTGAAAATTGAGAATGTGACAGATACAGAGAACTAAATTTGCTGAAAAGCGAGAACAGGAGGAATTGAAGTTTGAGAAGAATGAGGAATCGTTAGAAATGTAGATATACTTAGAAAAATAGATATTAATGCTGATGGACAGCTGAAAATAGTAGTGATGGACAAAATGATGGACATTGAGAAATTTGTGCATTCGGGAAAAAGCAGATACTTGAAGTAGCAAATTTCATGGAAATGGAAGATTCTCCTAACATGGGAAATGAGATATATTTACAGACAGAGAATAATGCCAGAATCTGATCAATTGCTGGAAATTGATATTTTGCTGGATAGAGAGATCCTGGATTGCTTTAATTGAAGGATATGGGGAAATTGAAGGAGTGGTCAATAGAGAAAAGCTGTAAATGTGTTGATTGAGATTAATTGTAAGAAACTGAGCACATGCTGGACAGGGATAAGCTGATTTGTTGAAGAAGAGAGAAATGGAGTAGTTGAATGCTATGTATAACAATGAAGATTTGGAAATGTGTGGAGTTTTACAAATTGTGATAGTAATGTAGATTGGCTGTAGAAATTATTGAAGGTGCAGAAATTGATTTAATGGAGAAAAGTGTGCAGTCAGTGGAAGAGCAGATGATACAATCAGCTAAATTCATGGAATTGGCGACTTTACAAATATTGGGATTCTGATGTAACTGCAGATAGTGAAAATACTTCAATTTGCACAATTGCTAGAAACTGACATTGTGATAGAGACCGTGAGCAAGGTTTGCTGAAATTGAAGGATATGAGAAATGGAATTTGCGGTGAATGCGGAGAACCTGCAAACATGCTGAATCTAACAGATTGCTGGAAACTGAGAATACAGAGAACTAGGTTTGCTGACAAATAAAGTAATTGAGAAATTGTAGGTTCAGATGAATAAGTAGTAGCTGGAAATGAGGAGGTATTAAGAAGCTGGTACAAATATTTAGATACAAGGTGGATATTAATGGCGAGAGCGAGGTTAAATCCTGAACATTGAGAGAAAGAGAAGCTACAGAAAGTGAATTTTGTGATTAAGGGAGATTTTCCAAGATGGGGTGAAAGAAGTATCGGTAGATACAGGAAATGCAAGAAGTTGATTAATTGTTTGAAGTTGAAATTTCGCTGGGTACTAAGAAACAGAAAGAGAATTTGAAGGATATGGATAATTTGAAGTTACATTGAATGCGGAGAAGCTGGAAGATTGCTAAAAATGATACATTGCTGAGAATTGACAATTTGAGAGATACAGAGAACTAAATTTGGTGATAAAGAGAGAACACAAGGAATTTAAGTTTGAGATGAATGAGGAATCGTTAGAAAAGTGGACGTACTTAGAATAATCGATATTAATGCTGATGGGCAGCTGAAAATAGTAGTGATGGACAAAACGATGGAAATTGAGAAATTTGGGCATTTTTGGAAAGAGCAGATGCTTCAAGTAGCAAATTTCCTGGAAATGGAAGATTCTCCTAACGTGGCGAATAAGATATATCTACAGACAGAGAAAATACCAGAATTTGATCAATTGCTGGAACTTGATATTTTGCTTGATAGAGAGATCCTGGATTGGTCTAATTGAAGGATATGGAGAAATTAAAGGCGTGGTCAATAGACAGAAGCTGTAAATGTGTTGATTGAGATTAATTGTAAGAAAGTGAGCACTTGCTGGATAGCGATAAGCTGATTTGTTGAAAAAGAGAGAAATGGAATAATGGAACCCAATGTAGAACAATGAAGATTTGGAAATGTGTGGAGTTTTAGAAATTGAGATATTAATGTAGATTGGCTGTAGAAATTGTTGAAGGTGCAGAAATTGATTGAATGGAGCAATGTGTGCAGTCAGAGGAAGGGCAAATGATACAATCAGCTAACTGCATGGAATTGGCGACTTTTCAAATGTTGAGATTGAGATATATCTGCAGATAGCAAAAATACTTCTAGTTGCACAATTGCTGGAAACTGACATTGTGATAGAGACAGAAAGCAAGATTTTCTGAAATTGTAGGATATGGAGATATGGAAGTTGTGGTGAATGTGGAAAATCTGCAAACATCCTGAATCTAACCGATTGCTTAAACTGAGAATTTGTTACATACAGAGAACTAGGTTTGCTGACAAAGAGTGAAATTGATAAATTGTAGGTTCAGATGAATTAGGAGTAGCTGGAAATGAGGACATAGTAAGAAGTTGGTACAAATATTTAGATAGGAAATGGACATTAATACAGATAGCGAGATTAATTAAATGGATAATCTTGAACATTTCAGAGAAGCTACAAAAAGCGAAATTCATGATAATGGGAGATTTTGCTAAATGGGAACAAATAAATGTCTGTAGTTAGGGAACATGCAAGAAGTTGAGCAATCATTTGAAATTGGTAATTTGCAAGGTACAGAGAGCCAGTTTGTAGGATATGTAGAAACTGAAGTTGTGTTGAATGTGGAGCAGCTGGAAGATTGCTAAATAGGATATAGTTCTGAGAATTGAGAATGTGACAGATACAGAGTACTAAATTTGCTGGTAAATAGAGAACATGAGGAACTTAAGTTTGAGATGAATGAGGAATTGTTAGAAATGTGGATATACTTAGAAATATAGATATTAATGCTGATGGAGAACTGATATCGCAGTGATGGACAAAATGATGGAAATTGAGAAACCTGTACATTGGGAGAAAGAGCAGAAGCTTCAAATAGCAAAATTCATGGAAATGGAAGATTCTCCTAAGGTGGGAAATAAGATATATCTACAGACAGAGAAAATGCCAGAATTTGATCAATTGCTAAAAATAGAGAGAAGCTGTAGATATGTTGATGCAGATTTATTGTAAGAAACTGAGCACTTGCAGGATAGTGATAAGCTGATTTGTTGAAAAAGAGAGAAATGGAGTAGTTGAACGCTATGTAGAATAATAAAGATTTGGAAATGTGTGGAGTTTTAGAAATTCAGATATTAATGTAGATTGGCTGTAGAAATTATTGAAGGCGCAGAATTTGATTGAATCCAGAAATCTCTGCAGTCAGTGGAAGAGCAGATGATAAAATCAGCTAACTTCATTGAACTGGCGACTTTACAACTGTTCAGATTGAGATATATCTGCAGATATCGAAATTACTTCAAATTGCACAATTGCTAAATCTAACATTGTGATAGAGAAGGAAAGCAAGATTTCCTGAGATTGAAGGATATGGAGATATGGAAGTTGTGGTGAATGTGGAGAAACTGCAAACGTCCTGAGTCTAATCGATTGCTTCAAACTGAGAATTTGTTACATACAGAGAACTAGGTTTGCTGACAAAGCGTGAAATTGATAAATTGTATTTTCAGATGAATGAGGAGTAGCTGGAAATGAGGAGATAGTAAGAAATTGGTACCGATATCTAGACAGGAAATGGACATTAATAGATATAGCGAGATTAATTAAATGGAACATCTTGAACATTGACAGAAGCTACAAAAAGTGAAATACATGATAATGGGAGATTTTGCTAATATGGGAACAAATAAATATCCGCAGTTAGGGAATATACAAGATGTTGATCAATCATTTTAAATTGTTATTTTGCAAGGTAGAGAGAGCCAACTTTTCAGAATTGTAGGATATGGAGAAATTGAAGATGCGTTCAATGTGGAGAAGGTAGAAGATTGTGAAATAGGATATAGTTCTGAGAATTGAGAATGTGACAGATACAGAGAAATAAATTTGCTGGTAAATAGACAACACGAGGAATTTAAGTTTGAGATGAATGGGGAATCGTTAGAAATGTGGATATGCTTAGAAATATAGATGTTAATGATGCTGGAGAGCTGAAATAGTAGTGATGGACAAAATGTTTGGATTTGAGAAACTTGTGCATTGGGAGAAAGAGCAGATGCTTCAAGTAGCAAAATTCATGGAAATGGAAGATTCTCCTAAAGTGGGAAATAAGATACTTCTAAAGGCAGAGAAAATGCCAGAGTTTGATCAATTGCTGGAAATAGAGAGAAGCTGTAGATGTGTTGATTGAGATTTATTGTAAGAAACTGAGCACTCGCTGGGTAGCGATAAGCTGATTTTTTGAAAAAGTGAGAAATGGAGTAGTTGAACGCTATATAGAATAATGAAGATTTTGAAATGTGTGGAGTTTTAGAAATTGAGATATTAATGTAGATTGGCGGTAGAAATTATTGAAGGTGCACAATTTGATTGAATCCAGAAGTCTGTGCAGTCAGTGGAAGAGCAGATGATAAAAACAGCTAACTTTATGGAATTGGCGAGTTTACAAATATTGCAATTGAGATATATCTGCAGATATCCTGATTACTTCAAATTGCACAATTGCTAGAAACTGACATTGTGAAAGAGACGGAAAGCAAGATTTCCTGGCATTGAATGATATGGAGATATGGAAGTTGTGGTGAATGTGGAAAACCTGCAAACGTCCTGAATCGAACCGATTGCTTCAAACTGAGAATTTGTTACATACAGAGAACTAGGTTTGCTGACAAAGAGTGAAATTGATAAATTGTTGGTTCAGATGAATGAGGAGTAGCTGGAAATGAGGAGATAGTAAGAAATTGGTATTAATATTTAGATAGGAAATGGACATTAATAGAGATAGCGAGATTAATTAAATGGATAATATTGAACATTGAGAGAAGCTACAAAAATTGAAATTCATGATAATGGGAGATTTTGCTAATATGGGAACAAATAAATATCCGCAGTTAGGGAATATGCAAGACGTTGATCAATGATTTGAAATTGGTATTTTGCAAGGTACAGAGAGCCAGCTTTTCAGAATTTGTAGGATATGGAGAAATTGAAGATGCGTTCAATGCGGAGAAGCTGCAAGATTGCTAAATAGTACATATTGCTGAGAATTGATAATGTGACAGATACAGAGAAATAAATTTTCTGGTAAATAGAGAACACGAGGAATTTAAGTTTGAGATGAATGGGGAATCGTTAGAAATGTGGATATGCTTAGAAATATAGATATTAATGCTGCTGGAGAGCTGAAATAGTAGTGATGGACAAAATGATGGAAATTGAGAAACTTGTGCATTGGGAGAAAGAGCAGTTGCTTCAAGTAGCAAAATTCATGGAAATGGAAGATTCTCCTAACGTGGGAAATAAGATATATCTACAGACAGAGAAAATGCCAGAATTTGATCAATTGCCGGAAATACGGAGAAGCTGTAGAGGTGTTGGTTGACATTTATTGTAAGAAACTGATCACTTGCTGGATAGCGATAAGCTGATTTTTTGAAAAAGAGAGAAATGGAGTAGCTGAACGCTATATAGAACAATGAAGATTCTGAAATGTGTGGAGTTTTAGAAATTCAGATATTAATGTAGATTGGCGGTAGAAATTATTGAAGATGTACAATTTGATTGAATCATAAAGTCTGTGCAGTCAGTGGAAGAGCAGATGATAAAAACAGCTAACTTCATGGAATTGGCGAGTTTACAAATATCGCAATTGAGATATATCTGCAGATATCCTGATTACTTCAAATTGCACAATTGCTAGAAACTGACATTGTGAAAGAGACGGAAAGCAAGATGTCCTGACATTGAAGGACATGGAGATATGGAAGTTGTGGTGATTGTGTTGAACCTGCAAATGTGCTGAATCTAACCGATTGCTTCAAACTGAGAATTTGTTCCATACAGAGAACTAGGTTTGCTGACAAAGCGTGAAATTGATAAATTGTATTTTCAGATGAATGAGGAGTAGCTGGAAATGAGGAGATAGTAAGAAATTGGTACAAATATTTAGATAGGAAATGGACATTAATAGAGATAGCGAAATTAATTGAGAGAAGCTACCAAAATTGAAATTCATGATAATGGGAGATTTTGCTAATATGGGAACAAATAAATATCCGCAGTTAGGGAATATGCAAGACGTTGATCAATTGTTTGAAATTGGTATTTTGCAAGGTACAGAGAGCCAGCTTTTCAGAATTTGAAGGATATGGAGAAAGTGAAGTTGCATTGAATGCGGACAAGCTGGAAGATTGCTAAATAAGATATATTGCTGAGAATTGAGATTCTGACAGATACAGAGAACTAAATTTGCTGGTAAATATAGAACACAAGGAATTGAAGTTTGACATGAATGGGGAATGGTTAGAAATGTGGATATGCTTAGAAATATAGATATTAATGCTGTTGGAGAGCTGAAATAGTAGTGATGGACAAAATGATGGAAATTGAGAAACTTGTGCAATGGGCCAAAGAGGAGATGCATCAAGTAGCAAAATTCATGGAAATGGACAATTCTCCAAACGTGGGAAATAAGATATAACTACAGACAGAGAAAATGCCAGAATTTGATCAATTGCTGGAAATAGAGAAAAGCTGTAGATGTGTTGATTGAGATTTATTGTAAGAAAATGAGCACTTGCTGGACAGCGATAAGCTGATTTTTTTAAACAGAGAGAAATGGAGTAGTTGAACAGTATGTAGAACAATGAAGGTTTGGAAATGTGTGGATTTTAAGAAATTGAGATATTAATATAGATTAGCAGTAGAAATTATTGAAGGAGCAGAATTTGATTGAAACCAGAAATCTGTGCAATCAGTGGAAGAGCGGATGATAAAATCAGCTAACTTCATGAAATTGGCGACTTTACAAATATTGCAATTGAGATATATCTGCAGATATCCTGATTACTTCAAATTGCACAATTGCTAGAAAATGACTTTGTGATAGAGACGGAAAGCAAGATGTCCTGACATTGAAGGATATGGAAAAATGGAAGTTGTGTTGATTGTGGAGAAGCTGCAAATGTGCTGAATCTAACCGTTTGCTTCAAACTGAGAATTTGTTCCATACAGAGAACTAGGTTTGCTGACAAAGCGTGAAATTGATAAATTGTATTTTCAGATGAATGAGGAGTAGCTGGAAATGAGGTGATAGTAAGAAATTGATAGCCATATCTAGACAGGAAATGGAAATTAATAGAGATAGCGAAATTAATTAAATGGATCATCTTGAACATTGACAGAAGATACAAAAAGTGAAATTCATAATAATTGGAGATTTTGCTAATATGGGAACAAAGAAATATCTGCAGTTAAGGAATATACAAGATGTTGATCAATCATTTGAAATTGGTATTTTTCAACGTACATAGAGCCAGCTTTTCAGAATTTGTAGGAAATGGAGAAATTGAAGATGCGTTTATTGAGGAAAAGCTGAAAGATTGCTATGTAGTACATATTGCTGAGAATTGAGAATGCGACAGATACAGAGAATGAAATTTGCTGGTAAATATAGAACACAAGGAATTGAAGTTTGAGATGAATGGGAAATTGTTAGAAATGTAGATATGCTTAGAAATATATATATTAATGCTGCTGGAGAGCAGAAGTAGTTGTGATGGCCAAAATGATGGAAATTGAGAAAGCTGAGCGTTGGGAGAAAGAGCAGATGCTTCAAGTAGCAAAATTCATGGAAATGGAAGATTCTCCGAGGTTGGGAAATAAGATGCATCTACAGAAAGAGAAAATGCCAGAATTTGATCAATTGCAGGAAATAGAGAGAAGCTGTAGATGTGTTGATTGATATTTATTGTAAGAAACTGAGCACTTGCTGGATAGCAATAAGCTGATTTGTTGAAAAAGAGAGAAATCGAGTAGATGAACGCTGATTAGAACAATGAAGATTTGGAAATGTGTGGAGGTTTAGAAATTGAGATATTAATATAGATTATCTGTGGAAATTATTGAAGGTGCAGAATTTGATTGAAACCAGAAACCTCTGCAGTCAGTGGAAGAGCAGACGATAAAATCAGCTAACTTCTTGGAATTGGCGACTATACAAATATTGAGATTGAGATATATCTGCAGATATCGAAATTACTTCAAGTTGCACAATTGCTAGAAACTGACACTGTGATAGAGACGGAAAGCAAGATTTCCTGACATTCAAGTAGATGGAGATATGGAAGTTGTGGTGAATGTGGAGAACGTGCAAACGTTTTGAATCAAACCAATTGCTTCAAACTGAGAATTTTTAACGTACAGAGAACTAGGTTTGCTGACAAAGAGTGAAATTGATAAATTATAGGTTCAGATGAATGAGGAGTAGCTGGAAATGAGGAGATAGTAACAATTTGGTACAAATATTTAGTGAGGAAATGGACATTAATAGAGATAGCGAGTTCAATTAAATGGATCATCTTGAACAATGAGAGAAGCTACAAAAAGCAAAATTCATGATAATTGGAGATTTTGCTAATATGGGAACAAAGAAATATCTGCAGATAGGGAATATACAAGATGTTGATCAATCATCTGAAATTGGTATTTTGCAACGTGCATAGAGCCAGCTGTTCAGAATTTGTAGGATATGGAGAAATTGAAGATGCGTTCAATGCAGAGAAGCTGCAAGATTGCTAAGTAGTACATATTGCTGAGAATTGAGAATGTGAAAGATACAGGGATCTAACTTTACTGGTAAATATAGAACACCAGGAATTGAAGTTTGAGATGAATGGGGAATTGTTAGAAATGTGGATATGCTTAGAATTATAGATATTAATGCTGCTGGAGAGCTGAAATAGCAGTGATGGACAAAATGATGGAAATTGAGAAACCTGTGCATTGGTCCGAAGAGCAGATGCTTCAAGTAGCAAAATTCATGGAAATGGAAGATTCTCCTATGCTGGTAAAACAGATCTATCTACAGACAGAGAAAATGCGAGAATTTGATCAATTGCAGGAAATAGAGAGAAGTTGTAGATATGTTAATTGATATTTATGTAAGAAACTGAGCACTTGCTGGATAGCAATAAGCTGATTTGTTGAAAAAGAGAAATAGAGCAGTTGAACGCTGTTTAGAACAATGAAGATTTGGAAATGTGTGGAGTTTTAGAAATTGAGATATTAATATAGATTATCTGTAGAAATTATTGAAGGTGCAGAATTAGATTCAAACCAGAAATCTCCGCTGTCAGTGGAAGAGCGGATGATAAAATCAGCTAACGTCATGGAATTGGCGACTTTACAAATATTGAGATTGAGGTATATCTGCAGATATCGAATTTACTTCAAATTGCACAATTGCTAGAAACTGACATTGTGACGGAAAGCAAGATTTCCTGACGTTGAAGTATATGGAGATATGGAAGTTGTGGTGAATGTGGAGAACCTGCAAACGTCCTGAATCAAACTAATTGCTTCAAACTGAGAATTTGTTACGTAAGGAGAAATAGGCTTGCTGGCAAAGAGTGAAATTGATAAATTATAGGTTCAGATGAATGAGGAGTAGCTGGAAATGAGGAGATAGTAAGAATTTGGTACCATTATTTAGTGAGGAAATGGACATTAATAGAGATAGCGAGTTTAATTAAATGGATCATCTTGAACATTGAGAGAAGCTACAAAAAGCAAATTCATGATAATTGGAGATTTTGCTAATATGGGAACAAAGAAATATCTGCAGTTAAGGAATATACAAGATGTTGATCAATCATTTGAAATTGGTATTTTGCGACGTACATAGAGCCAGCTTTTCAGAATTTGTAGGATATGGAGAAATTGACGATACGTTCAAAGCGGAAAAGCTGCAAGATTGCTATTTAGTACATATTGCTGAGAATTGAGAATGCGACAGATACAGAGAATGAAATTTGCTAGTAAACATAGAACACGAGGAATTGAAGTTTGAGATGAATGGGGAATTGTTAGAAATGTGGATATGCTTAGAAATAAAGATATTAATGCTGCTGGAGAGCAGAAATAGCAGTGATGGACGAAATGATGGAAATTGAGAAACCTGTACATTGGGAGAAAGAGCAGATGCTTCAAGTCGCAAAATTCATGGAAATGGAAGGTTCTCCTAAGTTGGGAAATAACATGCATCTACAGGCAGAGAAAATGCCAGAATTTGATCAATTGCAGGAAATAGAGAGAAGCTGTATATGTGTTGATTGATATTTATTGTAAGAAACTGAGCACTTGCTGGATAGCAAGAAGCTGATTTGTTGAAAAATTGAGAAATCGAATACTTGAACGCTGTTTAGAACAATGAAGATTTGGAAATGTGTGGAGTTTTAGCAATTGAGATATTAATATAGATTAGCTGTAGGAATTATTGAAGTTGCAGAATTTGATTGAAACCTGATTTCTCTGCAGTCAGTGGATGAGCGGATGATAAAAACAGCTAACTTCATGGAATTGGCGACTTTACAAATATTGAGATTGAGATATATCTGCAGATATCGAAATTACTTCAAATTGCACAATTGCTAGAAACTGACATTGTGATCGAGACGGAAAGCAAGATTTCCAGACATTGAAGGATATGGAGATATGGAAGTTGTGGTGAATGTGGAGAACCTGCAAACATCCTGAATCTAACCAATTGCTTCAAACTAAGAATTTGTTACGTTCAGAGAACTAGGTTTGCTGACAAAAAGCGAAATTGATAAATTATAGGTTCAGATGAATGAGGAGTAGCTGGAAATGAGGAGATAGTATGAATTTGGTGCAAATATTTAGTGAGGAAATGGACATTAATAGAGATAGCGAGCTTAATTAAATGGATCATCTTGAACATTGAGAGAAGCTAAAATAAGCGAAATTCATGATAATTGGAGATTTTGCTAATGTGGGAAGAAGGACATATCTGCAGTTCGGGAATATACAAGACATTGATCAATTGTTTGAGATTGGTATTTTGCAATGTACAGCGAACCAGCTTTTCAGAATTTGTAGAATATGGATAAATTGAAGATGCGTTCATTGCGGAGAAGCTGCAAGATTCCTAAGTAGTACATATTGCTGAGAATTGAGAATGTGACAGATACAGGGAACTAAATTTCCTGTTAAATAAAGAAAACGAGGAATTGAAGTTTGAGATGAATGGGGAATTGTTAGAAATGTGGCTATGCTTAGAAATATAGATATTAATGCTGCTGGAGAGCTGAAATAGCAGTGATGGGACAAAATGATGGAAATTGAGAAAACTGTGCATTGGGAGAAAGAGCTGATGCTTCAAGTAGCAAATTTCATGGAAATGGAAGATTCTCCTAAGTTGGGAAATAAGATGTATCTACAGACAGAGAAAATGCGAGAATTTGATCAATTGCAGGAAATAGAGAGAAGCTGTAGATGTGTTGATTGATATTTATTGTAAGAAACTGAGCACTTGCTGGATAGCAATAAGCTGATTTGTTGAAAAAGAGAGAAATCAAGTAGTTGAACGCTGTTTAGAACAATGAAGATTTGGAAATGTGTGGAATTTTAGAAATTGAGATATTAATATAGATTATCTGTAGAAATTATTGAAGTTGCAGAATTAGATTCAAACCAGAAATCTCTGCAGTCAGTGGAAGAGCGGATGATAAAAGCACCTAACTTCATGGAATTGGCAACTATACAAATATTGAGATTGAGATATATCTGCAGATATCGAAATTCCTTCCAATTCCTATAATCTGACATTGTGATAGAGACGGAAAGCAAGATTTCCTGACATTCAAGTATATGGAGATATGGAAGTTGTGGTGAATGTGGAGAACCTGCAAACGTCCTGAATCAAACCAATTGCTTCATACTGAGAATTTGTTACGTACAGAGAACTAGGCTTGCTGACAAAGAGTGAAATTGATAAATTATAGGTTCAGATGAATGAGGAGTAGCTGGAAATGAGGAGATAGTAAGAATTTGGTACAAATATTTAGTGAGGAAAAGGACATTAATAGAGATAGCGAGATTAATTAACTGGATCATCTTGAACATTGAGAGAAGCTACAAAAAGCAAAATTCATGATAATTGGAGATTTTGCTAATATGGGAACAAAGAAATATCTGCAGTTAGGGAATATACAAGATGTTGATCAATCATTTGAAATTGGTATTTTGCAAGGTACATAGAGCCAGCTGTTCAGAATTTGTAGGATATGGAGAAATTGAAGATGCGTTCAATGCGGAAAAGCTGCAAGATTGCTATTTAGTACATATTGCTGAGAATGGAGAATGCGACAGATACAGAGAATTAAATTTGCTGGTAAATATAAAACACGAGGAATTGAAGTTTGAGATGAACGGGGAATTGTTTGAAATGTGGATATGCTTAGAAATATATATATTAATGCTGCTGGAGTGCAGAAATAGTAGTGATGGCCAAAATGATGGAAATTGAGAAACCTGTGCATTGGGAAAAAGAGCAGATGCTTCAAGTAGCAAAATTCATGGAAATGGAAGATTCTCCTAAGTTGGGAAATAAGATTTATCTACAGACAGAGAAAATGCCAGAATTTGATCAATTGCAGGAAATAGAGAGAAGCTGTATATGTGTTGGTTGATATTTATTGTAAGAAACTGAGCACTTGCTGGATAGCAATAAGCTGATTTTTTGAAAAAGAGAGAAATCGAGTAGTTGAACGCTGTTTAGAACAATGAAGATTTGAAAATGTGTGGAGTTTTAGAAATTGAGATATCAATATAGATTATCTGTGGAAATTATTGAAGGTGCATAATTTGTTTGAAAGCAGAAATCTCTGCAGTCAGTGGAAGAGCGGATGATAAAATCAGCTAACTTGATGGAATTGGCGACTTTACAAATATTGAGATTGAGATATATCTGCAGATATCGAAATTACTTCAAATTGCACAATTGCTAGAAACTGACATTGTGATCGAGAAGGAAAGCAAGATTTCCTGAGATTGAAGGATATGGAGATATGGAAGTTGTGGTGAATGTGGAGAAACTGCAAACGTCCTGAATCTAACCAATTGCTTCAAACTGAGAATTTGTTACGTAGAGAGAACTAGGTTTGCTGATAACGAGTGAAATTGATAAATTATAGGTTCAGATGAATGAGGAGTAGCTGGAAATGGGGAGATAGTAAGAATTTGGTACAAATATTTAGTGAGGAAATGGACATTAATAGAGATAGCGAGATTAATTACAAGGACCATCTTGAACATTGAGAGTAGCTACAAAAAGCGAAATTCATGATAATTGGAGATTTTGCTAATGTGGGAACAAACAAATATCTGCAGATAGGGAATATACAAGACATTGATCAATCATTTGAAATTGGTATTTTGCAAGGTACAGAGAGCCAGCTTTTCATGATATGTAGGGTATGGAGAAGTTAAAGGTGCGTTCAATGCGGAGAAGCTGCAAGATTGCTAAGTAGTACATATTGCTGAGAATTGAGAATGTGACAGATACAGGGAACTAAATTTGCTGGTAAATATAGAACACCAGGAATGGAAGTTTGAGATGAATGGGGAATTGTAAGAAATGTGGATACGCTTAGATATATAGATATTAATGCTGCTGGAGAGCTGAAATAGCAGTGATGGACAAAATGATGGAAATTGAGAAACCTGTGCATTGGGAGAAGGAGCAGATGCTTCAAGTCGCAAAATTCATGGAAATGGAAGATTCTCCTGAGTTGGGAAATAAGATGTGTCTACAGACAGAGAAAATGCGAGAATTTGAACAATTGCAGGAAATAGAGAGAAGCTGTAGATGTGTTGATTGATACTTATTGTAAGAAACTGAGCATTTGCTGTATAGCAGTAAGCTGATTTGTTGAAAAATAGAGAAATAAAGAAATATCTGCAGTTAGGGAATATAGAAGATGTTGATCAATCATTTGAAATTGTTATTTTGCAAGGTACAGAGATCCAGCTTTTCAGAATTTGTAGGATATGGAGAAATTGAAGATGCGTTCAATGCGGAAAAGCTGCAAGATTGCTAAGTAGTACATATTGCTGAGAATTGAGAATGTGACAGATACAGAGAACTAAATTTGCTGGTAAATATAGAACACCAGGACTTGAAGTTTGAGATGAATGGTGAATTGTTAGAAATGTACATATGCTTAGAAATACATATATTAATGCTACTGGAGAGCAGAAATAGTAGTGATGGCCAAAATGATGGAAATTGAGAAAGCTGGGCATTGGGAGAAAGAACAGATGCTTCAAGTAGCAAAATTCATGGAAATGGAAGATTCTCCTAAGCTGGGAAATAAGATCTATTTACAGACGGAGAAAATGCCAGGATTTGATCAATTGCAGGAAATAGAGAGAAGCTGTAGATGTGTTGATTGATATTTATTGTAGGAATCTGAGCACTTGCTGGATAGCAATAAGCTGATTTGTTGAAAAAGAGATAAATGGAGTAGTTGAACGCTGTTTAGAACAATGAAGATTTGGAGATGTGTGGAGCGTTTGAAATTGAGATATTAATATAGATTATCTGCAGAAATTATTGAAGGTGCAGAATTAGATTCAAACCAGAAATCTCTGCAGTCAGTTGAAGAGCGGATGATAAAATCAGCTAACTTCATGGAATTGGAGACTTTACAAATATTGAGATTGAGATATATCTGCAGATATCGAAATTACTTCAAATTGTACAATTGCTAGAAACTGACATTGTGATAGAGACAGAAAGCAAGATTTCCTGAGATTGAAGGATATGGAGATATGGAAGTTGTGGTGAATGTGGAGAACCTGCAAACGTCCTGAATCTAACAATTGCTGCACACTGAGAATTTGTTACGTGTAGAGAACTCGGCTTGCTGACAAAGAGTGAAATTGTTAAATTATAGGTTCAGATGAATGAGTAGCTGGAAATGAGGAGATAGTAAGAATTTGGTACAAATATTTAGTGAGGAAATGGACATTAATAGAGATAGTGAGATTAATTAAATGGAGCATCTTGAACATTGAGAGTAGCTACAAAAAGCGAAATTCATGATAATTGGAGATTTTTCTAATGTGGGAACAAAAAAATATCTGCAGTTTGGGATTATACAAGACATTGATCAATCGTTTGAAATTGGTATTTTGCCAGGTACAGAGAGCCAGCATTTCAGAATTTGTTGGATATGGAGAAATTAAAGAGGCGTTCAATGCGGAGAAGCTGCAAGATTGCTAAGTAGTACATTTTGCTGAGAATTGAGAATGTGACAGATACAGGGAACTAAATTTGCTAGTAAATATGGAACACCAGGAATTAAAGTTTGAGATGAATGGGGAATTGTTAGAAATGTGGTTATGCTTAGAAATATGGATATTAATGCTGCTGGAGAGCTGAAATAGCAGTGCTGGACAAAATGATGGAAATTGAGAAACCTGTGCATTGGGCGAAAGAGCAGATGCTTCAAGTAGCAAAATTCATGGAAATGGAATATTCTCATAAGTTGGGAAAGAAGATATATCTGCAGACAGAGAAAATGCCAGAATTTGATCATTTGCAGGAAATAGAGAGAAGCTGTGGATGTGTTGATTGATATTTATTGTAAGAAACTGAGCACTTGCTGGATAGCAATAAGCTGATTTGTTGAAAAAGAGAGAAATCAAGTAGTTGAACGCTGTTTAGAACAATGAAGATTTGGAAATGTGTGGAGTTTTAGAAATTGAGATATTAGTATAGATTATCTGTAGAAATTATTGAAGGTGCATAATTTGATTGATACCAGAAATCTCTGCAGTCAGTGGAAGAGCGGATGATAAAATCAGCTAACTTGATGGAATTGGCGAATTCACAAATATTGAGATTGAGATATATCTGCAGATATCGAAATTACTTCAAATTGCACAATTGCTAGAAACTGAAATTGTGATCGAGAAGGAAAGCAAGATTTCCTGAGATTGAATGATATGGAGATATGGAAGTTGTGGGGAATGTACAGAACCTGCAAACGTCCTGAATCATACCAATTGCTTCAAACTGAGAATTTGTTACGTACAGAGAACTAGGTTTGCTGACAAAGAGTGAAATTGATAAATTATAGGTTCAGATGAATGAGGAGTAGCTGGAAATGAGGAGATAGTAAGAATTTGGTACAAATATTTAGTGAGGAAATGGACATTAATAGAGATAGCGAGATTAATTAAATGGATCATCTTGAACATTGTGAGAAGCTACAAAACCAAAATTCATGATAATTGGAGATTTTGCTAATATGGGACCAAAGAAATATCTGCAGTTAAGGAATATACAAGATGTTGATCAATCATTTGAAATTGGTATTTTGCAAGGTACAGGGAGCCAGCTTTTCAGAATTTGTAAAATATGGAGAAATTGAAGATGCGTTCAATGCGCAAAAGCTGCAAGATTGCTATTTAGTACATATTGCTGAGAATTGAGAATGTGACAGATACAGGGAACTAAATTTACTAGTAAATATGGAACACCAGGAATTAAAGTTTGAGATGAATGGGGAATTGTTAGAAATGTGGTTATGCTTAGAAATATGGATATTAATGCTGCTGGAGAGCTGAAATAGCAGTGATGGACAAAATGATGGAAATTGAGAAACCCGTGCATTGGGCGAAAGAGCAGATGCTTCAAGTAGCAAAATTCATGGAAATGGAATATTCTCATAAGTTGGGAAAGAAGATATATCTGCAGACAGAGAAAATGCCAGAATTTGATCATTTGCAGGAAATAGAGAGAAGCTGTGGATGTGTTGATTGATATTTATTGTAAGAAACTGAGCACTTGCTTGATAGCAATAAGCTGATTTGTTGAAAAAGAGAGAAATCGTGTAGTTGAGCGCTGTTTGGAACAATGAAGATTTGGAAATGTGTGGAGGTTTAGAAATTGAGATATTAATATAGATTAGCTGTAGAAATTATTGAAGGTGCAGAATTTGATTGAATCCAGAAATCTCTGCAGTCAGAGCTAGAGCGGATGATAAAATCAGCAAACTTCATGGAATAGGCGACTTTACAAATATTGAGATTGAGATATATCTGCAGATATCGAAATTACTTCAGACTGCACAATTGCTAGAAACTGACATTTTGATAGAGACGGAAAGCAAGATTTCCTGAGATTGAAGGATATGGAGATATGGAAGTTGTGGTGAATGTGGAGAACCTGCAAACGTCCTGAATCTAACAATTGCTTCAAACTGAGAATTTGTTACGTATAGAGAACTCGGCTTGCTGCCAAAGAGTGAAATTGTTAAATTATAGGTTCAGATGAATGAGGAGTAGCTGGAAATGAGGAGATAGTAAGAATTTGGTACAAATATTTAGTGAGGAAATGGACATTAATAGAGATAGTGAGATTAATTAAATGGAGCATCTTGAACATTGAGAGTAGCTACAAAAAGCGAAATTCATGATAATTGGAGATTTTTCTAATGTGGGAACAAAAGAATATCTGCAGTTAAGGATTGTACAAGACATTGATCAATCGTTTGAAATTGGTATTTTGCCAGGTACAGAGAGCCAGCATTTCAGAATTTGTTGGATACGGAGAAATTAAAGAGGCGTTCAATGCGGAGAAGCTGCAAGATTGCTAAGTAGTACATTTTGCTGAGAATTGAGAATGTGACAGATACAGGGAACTAAATTTGCTAGTAAATATGGAACACCAGGAATTAAAGTTTGAGATGAATGGGGAATTGTTAGAAATGTGGTTATGCTTAGAAATATGGATATTAATGCTGCTGGAGAGCTGAAATAGCAGTGATGGACAAAATGATGGAAATTGAGAAACCTGTGCATTGGGAGAAAGAGCAGATGCTTCAAGTAGCAAAATTCATGGAAATGGAATATTCTCATAAGTTGGGAAAGAAGATATATCTGCAGACAGAGAAAATGCCAGAATTTGATCATTTGCAGGAAATAGAGAGAAGCTGTGGATGTGTTGATTGATATTTATTGTAAGAAACTGAGCACTTGCTGGATAGCAATAAGCTGATTTGTTGAAAAAGAGAGAAGTCAAGTAGTTGAACGCTGTTTAGAACAATGAAGATTTGGAAATGTGTGGAGTTTTAGAAATTGAGATATTAGTATAGATTATCTGTAGAAATTATTGAAGGTGCATAATTTGATTGAAACCAGAAATCTCTGCAGTCAGTGGAAGAGCGGATGATAAAATCAGCTAACTTGATGGAATTGACGAATTTACAAATATTGAGATTGAGATATGTCTGCAGATATCAAAATTACTTCAAATTGCACAATTGCTAGAAACTGAAATTGTGATCGAGAAGGAATGCAAGATTTCCTGAGATTGAAGGATATGGAGATATGGAAGTTGTGGGGAATGTACAGAACCTGCAAACGTCCTGAATCATACCAATTGCTTCAAACTGAGAATTTGTTACGTACAGAGAACTAGGTTTGCTGACAAAGAGTGAAATTGATAAATTATAGGTTCAGATGAATGAGGAGTAGCTGGAAATGAGGAGATAGTAAGAAGTTGTTACAAATATTTAGTGAGGAAATGGACATTAATAGAGATAGCGAGATTAATTAAATGGATCATCTTGAACATTGAGAGAAGCTACAAAAAGCAAAATTCATGATAATTGGAGATTTTGCTAATATGGGAACAAAGAAATATCTGCAGTTAAGGAATATACAAGATGTTGATCAATCATTTGAAATTGGTATTTTGCAACGTGCATAGAGCCAGCTTTTCAGAATTTGTAGGATATGGAGAAATTGACGATGCGTTCAATGCGCAAAAGCTGCAAGATTGCTAATTAGTACATATTGCTGAGAATTGAGAATGTGACAGATACAGAGAACTAAATTTGCTAGTAAATATAGAACACCAGGACTTGAAGTTTGAGATGAATGGTGAATTGTTAGAAATGTACATATGCTTAGAAATATATATATTAATGCTGCTGGAGAGCAGAAGAAGTATTGATAGCCAAAATGATGGAAGTTGAGATACCTGTGCATTGGGAGAAAGAGCAGATGCTTGAAGTAGCAAAATTCATGGAAATGGAAGATTCTTCTAAGCTGGGAAATAAGATGTATCTACAGACAGAGAAAATGCCAGAATTTGATCAATTGCAGGAAATAGAGAGAAGCTGTAGATGTGTTGATTGATACTTATTGTATGAAACTGAGCACTTGCTGTATAGCAATAAGCTGATTTGTTGAAAAAGAGAGAAATCGAGTAGTTGAACGCTGTTTAGAACAATGAAGATTTGGAAATGTGTGGAGGTTTAGAAATTGAGATATTAATATAGATTAGCTGTAGAAATTATTGAAGGTGCAGAATTTGATTGAATCCAGAAATCTCTGCAGTCAGAGCTAGAGCGGATGATAAAATAAGCAAACCTCATGGAATAGGCGACTTTACAAATATTGAGATTGAGATATATCTGCAGATATCGAAATTACTTCAGACTGCACAATTGCTAGAAACTGACATTTTGATAGAGACGGAATGCAAGATTTCCTGACATTGAAGGATATGTTGATATGGAAGATGTGGTGAATGTGGAGAACCTGCATATGTCCAGAATCAAACCAATTGCTTCAAACTGAGAATTTGTTACGTACAGAGAACTAGGTTTGCTGACAGAGTGAAATTGTAAAATTATAGGTTCAGATGAATGAGGAGTAGCTGGAAATGAGGAGATAGTAAGAATTTGGTACAAATATTTAGTGAGGAAATGGTCATTAATAGATATAGAGAGATTAATTAAATGGATCATCTTGAACATTGAGAGAAGTTACAAAAAGCAAAATTCATGATAATTGGAGAATTTGCTAATATGGGAACAAAGAAATATCTGCAGTGAAGGAATATACAAGAAGTTGATCAATCATTTGACATTGGTATTTTGCAAGGTACAGAGAGACAGCTTTTCAGAATTTGTAGGATACGGAGAAATTGAAGATGCGTTCAGTGCGGAAAAACTGCAAGATTGCTAAGTAGTACATATTGCTGGGAATTGAGACTGTGACAGATACAGAAAATTAAATTTGCTGGTAAATATAGAACACCAGGAATTGAAGTTTAGGTTGAATGGGGAATTGTTAGAAATGTGGATATGCTTAGAAATATAGATATTAATGCTGCTGGAGAGCTGAAATTGTAGTGATGGCCAAAATGATGGAAATTGAGAAACCTGTGCATTGGGAGAAAGAGCAGATGCTTCAAGTAGCAAAATTCATGGAAATGGAAGATTCTCCTAAACTGGGAAATAAGATGTATCTACAGACAGAGAAAATGCCAGAATATGATCAATTGCAGGAAATACAGAGAAGCTGTAGATGTGTTGAATGATACTTATTGTAAGAAACTGAGCACTTGCTGGATAGCAATAAGCTGATTTGTTGAAAAAGAGAGAAATCGAGTAGTTGAACGCTGTTTAGAACAATGAAGATTTGGAAATGTGTGGAGTTTTAGAAATTGAGATATTAATTTAGATTAGCTGTAGAAATTATTGAAGGTGCAGAATTTGATTGAATCCAGAAATCTCTGCAGTCAGCGCTAGAGCGGATGATTAAATCAGCCAACTTCATGGAATAGGCGACTTTACAAATATTGAGATTGAGATATATCTGCAGATATCGAAATTACTTCAAATTGCACAATTGCTAGAAACTGACATTGTGATCGAGACGGAAAGCAAGATTTCCAGACATTGAAGGATATGGAGATATGGAAGTTGTGGTGAATGTGGAGAACCTGCAAACATCCTGAATCTAACCAATTGCTTCAAACTAAGAATTTGTTACGTACAGAGAACTAGGTTTGCTGACAAAAAGCGAAATTGATAAATTATAGGTTCAGATGAATGAGGAGCAGCTGGAAATGAGGAGATAGTAAGAATTTGGAACAAATATTTAGTGAGGAAATGGACATTAATAGAGATAGGGAGATTAAATAAATGGATAAACTTGAACATTGAGAGAAGCTACAAAAAGCAAAATTCATGATAATTGGAGATTTTGCTAATATGGGAACAAAGAAATATCTGCAGATAGGGAATATACAAGAAGTTGATCAATCATTTCAAATTGGTATTTTGCAAGGTACAGAGAGCCAGCTTTTCAGAATTTGAAGGATATGGAGAAATTGAAGATGCGTTCAATGCGCAAAAGCTGCAAGACTGCTATTTAGTACATATTGCTGAGAATTGAGAATGTGACAGATACAGAGAACTAAATTTGCTGGTAAATATAGAACACCAGGAATTGAAGTTTAAGATGAATGGGGAATTGTTAGAAATGTGGATATGCTTAGAAATATAGATATCAATGCAGCTGAAATAGTAGCGATGGCCAAAATAATGGAAATTGAGAAATCTGTGCATTGGGAGAAAGAGCAGATGCTTCAAGTGGCAAAATTCATGGAAATGGAAGATTCTGCTCAGATGGGAAATAAGATGTATCTACAGACAGAGAAAATGCCAGAATTTGATCAATTGCTGGAAATAGAGAGAAGCTGTAGATATGTTGATTGATATTTATTGTAAGAAACTGAGCTCTTGCTGGATAGAATAAGCTGATTTGTTGAAAAAGAGAGAAATCAAGTAGTTGAACGCTGTTTAGAACAATGAAGATTTGGAAATGTGTGGAGTTTTAGAAATTGAGATATTAATATAGATTAGCCGTAGAAATTATTAAAGGTGCAGAATTTGATTGAATCCCGACATCTCCGCAGTCAGTGGAAGTGCGGATGATAAAATCAGCCAACTTCATGGAATAGGCGACTTTACAAATATTGAGATTGAAATATATCTGCAGATATCGAAATTACTTCAAATTACACAATTGCTAGAAACTGACATTGTGATACAGACGGAAAGCAAGAATTCCTGACATTGAAGGATATGGAGATATGGAAGTTGTGGTGAATGTGGAGAACCTGCAAATGTCCTGAATCTAACCAATTGCTTCAAACTGAGAATTTGTTACGTACAGAGAACTAGGTTTGCTGACAAAGAGTGAAATTGAAAAATTATAGGTTCAGATGAATGAGGAGTAGCTGGAAATGAGGAGATAGTAAGAATTTGGTACAAATATTTAGTGTGGAAATGGACATTAATAGAGATGGGGAGATTAATTAAATGGATCAACTTGAAGATTGAGAGAAGCTACAAAAAGCAAAATTCATGATAATTGGAGATTTTGCTAATATGGGAACAAAGAAATATCTGCAGTTAATGAATATATAAAATGTTGATCAATCATTTGAAATTGGTATTATGCAAGGTACGGTGAGCCAGCTTATCAGAATTTGCAGGATATGGAGAAATTGAAGATGCGTTCAATGCGCAAAAGCTGCAAGATTGCTAAGTAGTCCATATTGCTGAGAATTGAGAATGTGACAGATGCAGAGAACTAAATTTGCTGGTAAATACAGAACACCAGGAATTGAAGTTTGAGATGAATGGGGAATTGTTAGACATGTGGATATGCTTAGAAATATAGATATTAATGCTGCTAGAGAGCTGAAATAGCAGTGATGGCCAAAATGATGGAAATTGATAAACCTGTGCATTGCGAGAAAGAGCAGATGCTTCAAGTAGCAAAGTTCATGGAAATGGAAGATTCTCCTAAGCTGGGAAATAAGATGTATCTACAGACAGAGAAAATGCCAGAATTTGATCAATTGCAGGAAATAGAGAGAAGCTGTAGATGTGTTGATTGATATTTATTGAAAGAAACTGAGCACTTGCTGGATAGCAATAAGCTGATTTGTTGAAAAAGAGAGAAATTGAGTAGTTGAATGTTGTGTAGAACAATGAAGATTTGGATATGTGTGGAGTTTTAGAAATTGAGATATTAATATAGATTATCTGTAGAAATTATTGAAGGTGCAGAATTTGATTGAAACCAGAAATCTTCACAGTCAGTGGAAGAGCGGAAGATAAAATGAGCTAATTTCATGGAATAGGTGACTTTACAAATATTGAGGTTCAGATATATCTGAAATTACTTCAAATTGCACAATTGCTAGAAACTGACATTGTGATAGAGACGGAAAGCAAGATTTCCTGGCATTGAATTATATGGAGATATGGAAGTTGTGGTGAATGTGGAGAACCTGCAAACGTCCTGAATCTAAGCAATTGCTTCAAACTGAGAATTTGTTACGTACAGAGAACTAGGTTTGCTGACAAAGCGTGAAATTGATAAATTATATGTTCAGATGAATGAGGAGTAGCTGGAAATGAGGAGATAGTAAGAAGTTGTTACAAATATTTAGATAGGAAATGGACACTAATAGAGATAGGGAGATTAATTAAATGGATCATCTTGAACATTGAGAGAAGCTACAAAAATCAAAATTCATGATAATTGGAGATTTTGCTAATATGGGAACAAAGAAATATCTGCAGTTAACGAATATACAAGATGTTGATTAATCGTTTGAAATTGGTATTTTGCAAGGTACAGAGACCCAGCTTTTCCGAATTTGTAGGATATGGAGAAATTGAAGATGCGTTCAATGCGCAAAAGCTGCAAGATTGCCAGGTAGTACATAATGCTGAGAATTGAGAATGTGACAGATACAGAGACATAAATTTGCTGCTAAATATAGAACACGAGGAATTGAAGTTTGAGATGATTGGGGAATTGTTAGAAATGTGGATATGCTTAGAAATATAGATATTAATGCTGCTGGAGAGCTGAAATATTAGTGATGGCCAAATTGTTGGAAATTGAGAACCTGTGCTTTGGGAAAAAGAGCAGATGCTTCAAGTAGGAAAATTAATAGAAATGGAAGATTCTCCTAAGATGGGAAATAAGATGAATCTACAGACAGAGAAAATGCAAGAATTTGATCAATTGCAGGAAAGAGAGAAAAGCTGTAGATGTGTTGATTGATATTTATTGAAAGAAACTGAGCACTTGCTGGATAGCAATAAGCTGGTTTGTTGAAAAAGAGAGAAATCGAGTAGTTGAACGCTGTTTAGAACAATGAAGATTTGGAAATATGTGTAATTTTAGAAATTGAGATATTAATATAGATTAGCTGTAGAAATTTTTGAAGGTGCAGAATTTGATTGACACCAGAAATCTCTGCAGTCAGTGGTAGAGAGGATGTTAAACTCAGCCAACTTCATGAAAAAGGCGACTTTACAAATATTGAGATTGAGATATATCTGCACATATCGAAATTACTTCAAATTGCACAATTGCTAGAAACTGACATTGTGATAGAGACGGAAAGCAAGATTTCCTGACATTGAAGGCTATGGAGATATGGAAGATGTGGTGAATGTGGAGAACCTCCAAATGTACTGAATCTAAGCAATTGCTTCAAACTGAGAATTTGTTACATACAGAGAACTAGGTTTGCTGAGAAAGAGTGAAATTTCTAACTTACAGGTTCAGATGAATGAGGAGTAGCTGGAAATGAGGAGATAGTAAGAAGTTTTTACATATATTTAGATAGGAAATGGACATTAATAGAGATAGGGAGATTAATTAAATGGATCATCTTGAACAATGAGAGAAGCTACAAAAAGCAAAATTCATGATAATTGGAGATTTTGCTAATATGTGAACAAAGAAATATCTGCAGTAAAGGACTATAAAAGATGTTGTTCAATCATTTGAAATTGGAATTTTGCAAGGTACAGAGAGCCAGCTTTTCAGAATTTGTAGGATATGGAAAAATTGAAGATGCGTTCAATGCGGAAAAGCTGCAAGATTGCTAAGTAGTACATAATGCTGAGAATTGAGAATGTGACAGATACAGAGACTTAAATTTGCTGCTTAATATGGAACACCAGGAATTGAAGTTTGAGATGAATGGGGAATTGTTAGATATGTGGATATGCTTAGAAATATAGATATTAATGCTGCTGGAGCGCTGAAATTGTAGTGATGGCTAAAATGATGGAAATTGAGAAACCTGTGCTTTGGGAGAAAGAGCAGATGCTTCAAGTAGCAAAATTCATGGAAATGGAAGATTCTCCTAAGCTGGGAAATAAGATGTATCTACAGACAGAGAAAATGCCAGAATTTGATCAATTGCAGGAAATAGAGAGAAGCTGTAGATGTGTTGATTGATATTTATTGAAAGAAACTGAGCACTTGCTGGATAGTAATAAGCTGATTTGTTGAAAAAGAGAGAAATCGAGTAGTTGAACGCTGTTTGGAACAATGAAGATTTGGAAATGTGTGGAGTTTTAGAAATTGAGATATTAACATAGATAAGCTGTAGAAATTATTGAAGGTGCAGAATTTGATTGTCACCAGAAATTTCTGCAGTCAGTGGTAGAGAGGATGATAAAATCAGCCAACTTCATGGAATAGGCGACTTTACAAATATTGAGATTGAGATATATCTGCAGATATCGAAATTACCTCAAATTGCCCATTTGTTAGAAACTGATGTCGTGATAGAGACGGAAAACATTTCCTGACATTGAAGGATATGGAGATATGGAAGTTGTGGTGAATGTGGAGAACCTGCAAACGTCCTGAATCAAACCAATTGCTTCAAACTGAGAATTGTTACGTACAGAGAACTAGGTTTGCTGACAAAGAGTGAAACTGATAAATTATAGGTTCAGATGAATGAGGAGGTGCTGGAAATGAGGAGATAGTAAGAATTTGGAACAAATATGTAGTGAGGAAATGGACATTAACAGAGATAGCGAGTTTAATTAAATGGATCATCTTGAACATTGAGAGGAGCTACAAAAAGCAAAGTTCATGATAATTGGAGATTTTGCTAATATGGGAACAAAGAAATATCTGCAGTTAAGGAATATACAAAATGTTGATTAATCATGTGAAATTGGTATGTTGCAAGCTACCGAGAGCCAGCTTTTCAGAATTTGCAGGATATGGAGAAATTGAAGATCCGTTCAATACGCAAAGGGTGCAAGATTGCTAAGTAGTACATAATGCTGAGAATTGAGAATGTGACAGAGACAGAGACATAAATTTGCTGCTAAATATTGAACACGAGGAATTGAAGTTTGAGATGAATGGGGAATAGTTAGAAATGTGGATATGCTTAGAAATATAGATATTAATGCTGCTGGAGAGCTGAAATAGTAGTGATGGCCAACTTGTTGGAAATTGTGAACCTGTGCATTGGGAGAAAGAGCAGATGCTTGAAGTAGCAAAATTCATGGAAATTGAAGATTCTCCTAAGCCGTTAAATAAGATGTATCTACAGACAGAGAAAATGCCAGAATTTGATCAATTGCAGGCAATAGAGAGAAGCTGTAGATGTGTTGATTGATATTTATTGAAAGAAACTGAGCACTTGCTGGATAGCAATAAGCTGATTTGTTCAAAAAGAGAGAAATCGAGTCGTTAAAAGCTGTTCAGAACAATGATGATTTGGAAATGTGTGGGATTTTAGAAATTGAGATATTAATATAGATTAGCTGTAGAAATTTTACAAGGTGCAGAATTTGATTGACACCAGAAATCTCTGCAGTCAGTGGTAGAGAGGATGTTAAACTCAGCCAACTTCATGGAATAGGCGACTTTACAAATATTGAGATTGAGATATATCTGCACATATCGAAATTACTTCAAATTGCACAATTGCTAGAAACTGACATTGTGATAGAGATGGAAAGCAAGATTTCCTGACATTGAAGGACATGGAGATATGGAAGTTGTGGTGAATGTGGAGAACCTGCAAACGTACTGAATCTAAGCAATTGCTTAAAAATGAGAATTTGTTACGTACAGAGAACTAGGTTTGCTGACAAAGAGTTAAATGGCTAACTTATAGGTTCAGATGAATGAGGAGTAGCTGGAAATGAGGAGATAGTAAGAAGTTTTAAGAAATATTTAGATAGGAAATGGACATTAATAGAGATAGCGAGATTAATTAAATGGATAATCTTGCACATTGAGAGAAGCTACAAAAAGCAAAGTTCATGGTAATTGGAGAATTTGCTAATATGGGAACAAAGAAATATCTGCAGTTAAGGAATATCCATGATGTTGATCAATCATTTGAAATTGGTATTTTGCAAGGTACCGAGAGCCAGCTTTGCAGAATTTGTAGGATATGGAGAAATTGAAGATGCGTTCAATGCGCAAAAGCTGCAGGATTGCTAAGTAGTACATATTGCTGAGAATTGAGAATGTGACAGATACAGAGAACTAAATTTGCTAGTCAGTATAGAACACCAGGAATTGAGGTTTAAGATGAATGGTGAATTGTTAGAATTATGCATATGCTTAGAAATATAGATATTAATGCTGCAGGCGAGCAGAAATAGTAGTGATGGCCAAAATGATGGAAATTGAGAAACCTGTGCATTGGGAGAAATAGTAGATTCTTGAACTAGCAAAATTCATGGAAATGGACGATTCTCCTAATTTGGGAAATAAGATTACTTGGATAAGGTTTAGAAATTGAGATATTAATATAGATTATCTGTAGAAATTATTGAAGGTGCAGAATTTGATTGAAACCAGAAATCTCTGCAGTCAGTGGAAAAGCGGATGATAAAATAAGCTAACTTCATGGAACAGGCGACTTCACAAATATTGAGATTGAGATATATCTGCAGATATCGAAATTACTTCAAATTGCACAATTGCTAGAAACTGACATTGTGATAGAGACGGAAAGAAAGTTTTCCTTACAGTGAAGGATATGGAGATATGGAAGTTCTGGTTAATGTGGAGAACCTGCAAACGTCCTGAATCTAACCCATTGCTTCAAACTGAGAATTTGTTGCGTACAGGTTGGCTGACAAAGAGTGAAATTGATAAATTATAGGTTCAGATGAATGAGGAGTAGCTGGAAATGAGGAGATAGTAAGAATTTGGTACAAATGTTTATTGAGCAAATGGACATTAATAGAGATAGGGAGATTAATTAAATGGATCATCTTGAACATTGAGAGAAGCTACAAAATGCAAAATTCATGATAATTGGGGATTTTGCTAATATGGGAACAAAGAAATATCTGCAGTTAAGGAATATACAAGATGTTGATCAATCATTTGAAATTGGTATTTTGCAAGATACAGAGATCCAGCTTTTCAGAATTTGTAGGATATGGAGAATTGAAGATGCCTTCAAAGCGGAGAAGCTGCATGGTTGCTAAGTAGTACATATTGCTGAGAATTGAGAATGTGACAGATATAGGGAACTAAAATTGCTGGTAAATATAGAACACCATGAATTGAAGTTTGAGATGAATGGGGAATTGTTAGAAAAGTGGATATTCATAGAAATATAGATATTAATGCTTCTGGAGTGCTGAAGTAGTAGTGATGGCCAAAATGATGGAAATTGAGAAACCTGTGCATTGGGAGAAAGAGCAGATGCTTCAAGCAGCATTTATCATGGAAATGGAAGATTCTCCTAAGGTGGGAAATAAGATGTATCTACAGACAGAAAAAATGCCAGAATTTGATCAATTGCTGGAAATAGAGAGAAGCTGTAGACGTGTTGATTGATATTTATTGTAAGAAACTGAGCGCTTGCTGGATAGCAATAGGCTGATGTGTTGAAAAAGAGAGAAATCGAGTAGTTGATCGCTGTTCAGAACAATGAAGATTTGGAAATGTGTGGAGTTTTAGAAATTGAGATATTAATATAGATTAGCTGATGAAATTATTGAAGTTGCAGAATTTGATTGAAACCAGAAATCTCTGCAGTCAGAGGAAGAGCGGATGGTAAAATCAGCTAGCTTCATGGAATAGGCGACTTTAAAAATATTGAGATTGAGATATATCTGCAGGTATCGAAATTACTTCAAATTGCACAATTGCTAGAAAGTGACATTGTGATTGATACGGAAAGCAAGATTTCCTGACATTGAAAGATATGGAGATATGGAAGTTGTGGTGAATGTGGAGAACCTGCAAACGTCCTGAATCTAACCAATTGCTTCAAACTGAGAATTTGATATCTACAGAGAACTAGGTTTGCTGACAAAGAGTGAAGATGATAAATTATAGGTTCAGATGAATGAGGAGTAGCTGGAAATGAGGAGATAGTAAGAATTTGGTACAAATGTTTATTGAGCAAATGGACATTAATAGAGATAGGGAGATTAATTATATGGATCATCTTGAACATTGAGAGAAGCTACAAAAAGCAAAATTCATGATAATTGGAGATTTTGCTAATATGGGAACAAAGAAATATCTGCAGTTAAGGAATATACAAGATGTTGATCAATCATTTGAAATTGGTATTTTGCAAGGTACAGAGAGCCAGCTTTTCAGAATTTGTTGGATATGGAGAAATTGAAGATGCGTTCAATGCGGAGAAGCTGCAAGATTGCTAAGTATTACATATTGCTGAGAATTGAGAATGTGACAGATACAGGGAACCTAATTTGCTGGTAAATATAGAACACCGGGAATTGAAGTGTGAGATGAATGGGGAATTGTTAGAAATGTGGATATGCATAGTAATATAGATATTAATGCTTCTGGAGTGCTGAAATAGTAGTGATGGCCAAAATGATGGAAATTGAGAAACCTGGGCATTGGGAGAAAGAGCAGATGCTTCAAGCAGCATTTTTCATGGAAATGGAAGATTCTCCTAAGCTGGTAAATAAGATATATCTACAGACAGAGAATATGCCAGAATTTGATCAATTGCTGGAAATAGAGAGAAGCTGTAGATGTGTTGATTGATATTTATTGTAAGAAACTGAGCTCTTGCTGGATAGCAATAGGCTGATGTGTTGAAAAAGAGAGAAATCGAGCAGTTGAACGCTGTTTAGAAAAATGGAGATTTGGAAATGTGTGGAGTTTTAGAAATTGAGATATTAATGTAGATTAGGTGTAGAAATTATTGAAGTTGCAGAATTTGATTGAAACCAGAAGTCTCTGCAGTCAGTGGAAGAGCGTATGGTAAAATCAGCTAACTTCATGGAATAGGCAACTTTACAAATATTGAGATTGAGATATATCTGCAGATATCGAAATTACTTCAAATTGCACAATTGCTAGAAACTGACATTGTGATTGAGACGGAAAGCAAGATTTCCTGACATTGAAGGATATGGACATATGGAAGTTGTGGTGAATGTGGAGAACCTGCAAACGTCCTGAATCTAACCAATTTCTTCAAACTGAGAATTTGTTACGTACAGAGAACTAGGTTTGCTGACAAAGAGTGAAATTGATAAATTATAGGTTCAGATGAATGAGGAGTAGCTGGTAATGAGGAGATAGTAAGAATTTGGTACAAATATTTAGATAGGAAATGGACATTAATAGAGAAATCGAGATTAATTAAATGGATCATCTTGAACATTGAGAGAAGCTACAAAAAGCAAAATTCATGATAATTTGAGATTTTGCTAATATGGGAACAAAGAAATATCTGCAGTTAAGGAAAATACAAGTTGTTGATCAATCATTTGAAATTGGTATTTTGCAAGGTACAGAGAGCCAGCTTTTCAGAATTTGTAGGATATGGAGAAATTGAAGATGCGTTCAATGCGGAGAAGCTGCATGGTTGCTAAGTAGTACATATTGCTGAGAATTGAGAATGTGACAGATACAGGGAACTAAAATTGCTAGTAAATATAGAACACCATGAATTGAAGTTTGAGATGAATGGGGAATTGTTAGAAAAGTGGATATTCATAGAAATATAGATATTAATGCTTCTGGAGCGCTGAAGTAGTAGTGATGGCCAAAATGATGGAAATTGAGAAACCTGTGCATTGGGAGAAAGAGCAGATGCTTCAAGCAGCAAAATTCATGGAAATGGAAGATTCTCCTAAGCTGGGAAATAAGATGTATCTACAGATAGAAAAAATGCCAGAATTTGATCAATTGCTGGAAATAGAGAGAAGCTGTAGACGTGTTGATTGATATTTATTGTAAGAAACTGAGCGCTTGCTGGATAGCAATAGGCTGATGTGTTGAAAAAGAGAGAAATCGAGTAGTTGATCGCTGTTCAGAAGAATGAAGATTTGGAAATGTGTGGAGTTTTAGAAATTGAGATATTAATATAGATTAGCCGTAGAAATTATTGAAGATGAAGAATTTGATTGAAACCAGAAATCTCTGCAGTCAGTGGAAGAGCGGATGGTAAAATCAGCTAACTTCATGGAATAGGCGACTTTACAAATATTGAGATTGAGATATATCTGCACATATCGAAATTACTTCAAATTGCACAATTGCTAGAAACTGACATTGTGATAGAGATGGAAAGCAAGATTTCCTGACATTGAAGGACATGGAGATATGGAAGTTGTGGTGAATGTGGAGAACCTGCAAACGTACTGAATCTAAGCAATTGCTTAAAAATGAGAATTTGTTACGTACAGAGAACTAGGTTTGCTGACAAAGAGTTAAATGGCTAACTTATAGGTTCAGATGAATGAGGAGTAGCTGGAAATGAGGAGATAGTAAGAAGTTTTAAGAAATATTTAGATAGGAAATGGACATTAATAGAGATAGCGAGATTAATTAAATGGATAATCTTGCACATTGAGAGAAGCTACAAAAAGCAAAGTTCATGGTAATTGGAGAATTTGCTAATATGGGAACAAAGAAATATCTGCAGTTAAGGAATATCCATGATGTTGATCAATCATTTGAAATTGGTATTTTGCAAGGTACCGAGAGCCAGCTTTGCAGAATTTGTAGGATATGGAGAAATTGAAGATGCGTTCAATGCGCAAAAGCTGCAGGATTGCTAAGTAGTACATATTGCTGAGAATTGAGAATGTGACAGATACAGAGAACTAAATTTGCTAGTCAGTATAGAACACCAGGAATTGAGGTTTAAGATGAATGGTGAATTGTTAGAATTATGCATATGCTTAGAAATATAGATATTAATGCTGCAGGTGAGCAGAAATAGTAGTGATGGCCAAAATGATGGAAATTGAGAAACCTGTGCATTGGGAGAAAGAG